>NW_027475306.1:0-85368 GCF_051020985.1 Nomia melanderi | reverse complement strand
TTCTATATAGTTTATATACGGTTATGTTATTTTTATATAGTTTTACATAGTTTTATATAGTTTTATATAGTTTTATATAGTTTCACATAGTTTAATGTAGTTTTATATAATTTTATATAGTTTTATATAGTTTTATATAGTTTTATATAGTTTGATATAGTTTGATATAGTTTTATATAGTTTTATATAGTTTTATATAGTTTTATATAGTTTTATATAGTTTTATATAGTTTTATATAGTTTTATATAGTTTTATTTGTTTTGTATAGTTTTATATAGTTTTATTAGTTTGATATAGCCTTATACAGTTTTATATAGTTTTATATAGTTTTATATAGTTTTATATAGTTTTATATAGTTTTATATAGTTTTATATAGTTTTATACTGTTTTATTAGTTTTATATAGTTTTATACAGATTTATATAGTTTTATACAGTTTTATATACTTGTATATAGTTTTATATAGTTTTATATAGTTTTATACAGTTTTATTAGTTTTACACAGTTTAATATAGTTTTATTAGTTTTATATATTTTTACTTAGTTTTATATAGTTTTATATAGTTTTATATAGTTTTATATAGTTTAATATAGTTTTATATAGTTTTACACAGTTTTGTATTGTTTTATTAGTTTGATATAGCCTTATACAGTTTTGTATATTTTTATATAGATTCATATAGTTTTACACAGTTTTATATTGTTTTATACAGTTTTATATAGTTTTATATAGTTTTGTATAGTTTTATTTGTTTTGTATCGTTTTGTATAGTTTTATTTGTTTTGTATAGTTTTATATAGTTTCATTAGTTTTATATAGTTTTACACAGTTTCACATAGTTTTATTAGTTTTATATAGTTTTATAGAGTTTTATATAGTTTTATATAGTTTTATATAGTTTTATACAGTTTTATTGGTTTTATGTAGTTTTATATAGTTTTATATAGTTTTATATAGCTTTATATAGTTTTATGTAGTTTTATATAGTTTTATAGAGTTTTATTAGTTTTATACAGTTTTGTAAAGTTCTGTATAGTTTTATGTAGTTTTATTAGTGTTATATACTTTTACACAGTTTTATATAGTTTTACACAGTTTTATATAGTTTTATACAGTTTTATATAGTTGTATATAGTTTTGTATAGTTTTATTTGTTTTGTATAGTTTTGTATAGTTTTATTTGTTTTGTATAGTTTTATATAGTTTCATTAGTTTGATATAGTTTTACACAGTTTTACATAGTTTTATTAGTTTTATATAGTTTTATATAGTTTTATAGAGTTTTATATAGTTTTATATAGTTTTATATAGTTTTATACAGTTTTATATAGTTTTATATAGTTTTACACGGATTTATACATTTTTATTAGTTTTATACAGTTTTATATAGTTTTATTAGTTTTATATAGTTTTATATAGTTTTTTATAGGTTTATATACTTTTATATAGTTATATTTGTTTTGTATAGTTTTATATAGTTTTATTAGGTTGATATAGCCTTATACAGTTTCATATAGTTTTATTGGTTTTATATAGTTTTATATAGTTTTTATATAGTTTTATTAGTTTTATATAGTTTTATACAGTTTTATTTGTTTTATATAGTTTTATACGGTTTATACAGTTTTATATACTTTTATATAGTTTTCATATAGTTTTATATAGTTTTATATAGTTTCATATAGTTTTATATAGTTTCATATAGTTTATATAGTTTTATATACTTTTATATAGTTTTATATACTTTTATATAGTTTTATTTGTTTTGTATAGTTTTATATAGATTTATTAGTTTGATATAGCCTTATACAGTTTTATATAGTTTTATATAGATTCATATAGTTTTATTAGTTTCATATACTTTGATATAGTTTTATATAATTTGATATTGTTTTAATAGAATTTTATACGTTTATATAGTTTTATACAGTTTTATATAATTTTACATATTTTATATAGTTTCATATAGTTTTATATAGTTTTATATAGTTTTATAAAGTTTTATACAGTTTTAATTGTTTAATATAGTTCTATATAGTTTTACATAGTTTTATTAGTTTTATATCGTTTTATATAGTTTCATTTAGTTTTATTTAGTTTTATTTAGTTTTATATAGTTTATTATAGTTTTTATATAGTTTTATATAGTTTTATATAGTTTTATATAGTTTTATATAGTTTATATAGTTTTATATAGTTTTATATAGTTTTATATAGTTTTATATAGTTTTATATAGTTTTATACTAGTTTTCATATAGTTTTACATAGATTCATATAGTTTTATTAGTTTTATATAGTTTTTATATAGTTATATACTGTATTATATAGCTTTATACAGTTTTATAGAGTTTCATATAGTATAATATAGTTTTATATAGTTTCATATAGTTTTATTAGTTTTATACAGTTCTATATAGTTTTTATACAGTTTGATTACTTTTATATAGTTTTACATAGTTTTATATAGTTTTATATAGTTTTATATGGTTTTGCATAGTTTAATATAGTTTTAGATAGTTTTATATAGTTTACACAGTTTTATATAGTTTTATACATTTTTATATAGTTTTACATAGTTTCACATAGTTTTATTGGTTTTACATAGTTTTATATAGTTTTTTACTGTATTATATAGTTTTATACAGTTTCATATAGTTTTACACAGTTTTATATAGTTTTTATTAGTATTATATAGTTTTATAAGTTTTATATAGTTTATATAGTTTTATATAGTTTTATATAGTTTTATATAGTTTTATAGAGTTTTATAAAGTTTTATATAGTTTTATATAGTTTTATATAGTTTTATATAGTTTTATATAGTTTTATTAGTTTTATATAGTTTTATATAGTTTTATATAGTTTTATACAGTTTCATATAGTTTTACATAGATTCATATAGTTTTATTAGTTTTATATAGTTTTATATAGTTATATACTGTATTGTATAGTTTTATACAGTTTTATAGAGTTTCATATAGTATAATATAGTTTTATATAGTTTCATATAGTTCTATTAGTTTTATACAGTTCTATATAGTTTTTATACAGTTTGATTACTTTTATATAGTTTTACATAGTTTTATATAGTTTTATATAGTTTTATATGTTTTACATAGCTTAATATAGTTTTATATAGTTTTATTGGTTTTATATAGTTTTATACAGTTTTATATAGTTCTATATAGTTTTACATAGTTTTATGTAGTTTTATATAGTTTTATATAGTTCTATATAGTTTTATATAGTTTTATATAGTTTTATATAGTTTTATATAGTTTTATATTGTTTTACATAGCTTTATATTGTTTTATATAGTTTTATATAGTTTTATATAGTTTTATATAGTTTTATATAGTTTTATATAGTTTTGTATAGTTTTTATATAGTTTTATATAGTTTTATATAGTTTTATATAGTTTTATATAGTTTTATATAGTTTTATATAGTTTTATATAGTTTTATATAGTTTTATATAGTTTAATATAGTTTTATATAGTTTTATTAGTTTTATATAGTTCTATATAGTTTTATGCAGTTTAATTACTTTTATATAGTTTTACATAGTTTTATATAGTTTTATTAGTCTTATATAGTTTTATACAGTTTTATATAGTTTTATACTGTTTTACACAGTTTTATATAGTTATATAGTTTGATATAGCCTTATAGAGTTTTATATACATTTATGTAGATTCATATAGTTTTATTAGTTTTATATAGTTTATATAGTTTTATATAGTTTTATATAGTTTTATATAGTTTTATATAGTTTTATATAGTTTTATATAGTTTTATATAGTTTTATATACTTTTATATAGTTTTATATAGTTTCATATAGTTTTATATAGTTTTATATAGTTTATATAGTTTTATATAGTTTTATATAGTTTTATATAGTTTCATATAGTTTTATATAGTTTCATATAGTTTATATAGTTTTATATACTTTTATATAGTTTTATATACTTTTATATAGTTTTATTTGTTTTGTATAGTTTTATATAGTTTTATTAGTTTGATACAGCCTTATAAGTTTTATATAGTTTTATATAGATTCATATAGTTTTATAGTTTTATATAGTTTGATATAGTTTTATATAATTTGATATTGTTTTAATAGAATTTCATACGTTTATATAGTTTTATACAGTTTTATATAGTTTTACATAGTTTCATATAGTTTTATAGGTTTTATATAGTTTTATATAGTTTTAATATAGTTTTATTAGTTTTATATAGTTTTATACAGTTTTATTAGTTTTACACAGTTTATATAGTTTTATTAGTTTTATATAGTTTTATATAGTTTTATATAGGTTTATATAGTTTTATATAGTTTTATATAGTTTTATACAGTTTTATATAGTTTTATATAGTTTTATATAGTTTTACATAGTTTTATATACTTTTATATAGTTATATTTGTTTTGTATAGTTTTATATAGTTTTATTAGTTTGATATAGCCTTATACAGTTTTATATAGTTTTATATAGATTCATATAGTTTTATTAGTTTTATATAGTTTGATATAGTTTTATATAGTTTTATATAGTTTTATATAGTTTTATATAGTTTTATATAGTTTTATATACTTTTTATATAGTTATATTTGTTTTGTATAGTTTTAAATAGTTTTATTAGTTTGATATAGCCTTATACAGTTTTATATAGTTTTATAGAGATTCATATAGTTTTATTAGTTTTATATAGTTTGATATAGTTTTATATAATTTGATATTGTTTTAATAGAATTTTATACGTTATATAGTTTTATACAGTTTTATATAGTTTTACATAGTTTCACATAGTTTTATTGGTTTTATATAGTTTTACATAGTTTCACATAGTTTTATTGTTTTATATAGTTTTATATAGTTTTTTACTGTATTATATAGTTTTATACAGTTTCATATAGTTTTACATAGTTTCATATAGTTTTATTAGTTGTATATAGTTTACACAGTTTTATATAGTTTTATTAGTTTTATATAGTTTTATACAGTTTTATATAGTTAAATATTCTTTATATAGTTTTATATAGTTTTATATAGTTTTGTATAGTTTTATATAGTTTTACACAGATTTATACATTTTTATTAGTTTTATACAGTTTTATATAGTTTTATATAGTTTTATATAGTTTTATATAGTTTTATATAGTTTTATACAGTTTTATATAGTTTTATATAGTTTTATATAGTTTTATATAGTTTTATATAGTTTTATATAGTTTTATATAGTTTCATATAGTTTTATATAGTTTCATATAGTTCATATAGTTTTATATACTTTTATATAGTTTTATTTGTTTTGTATAGTTTTATATAGTTTCATTAGTTTGATATAGCCTTATACAGTTTTATATAGTTTTATATAGATTCATATAGTTTTATTAGTTTTAAATAGTTTGATATAGTTTTATATAATTTGATATTGTTTTAATAGAATTTTATACGTTTATATAGTTTTATACAGTTTTATATAGTTTTACATAGTTTCATTTAGTTTTATTGGTTTTATATAGTTTTATATAGTTTTTATATAGTTTTATTAGTTTTATATAGTTTTATATAGTTTTATACAGTTTTATTAGTTTTACACAGTTTTATATAGTTTTATTAGTTTTATATAGTTTTATATAGTTTTATATAGGTTTATATAGTTTTATATAGTATTATATAGTTTTATACAGTTTTATATAGTTTTATATAGTTTTATATACTTTTATATAGTTTTATATAGTTTTATATAGTTTTACACAGTTTAATACAGTTTCATAAGTTTTATATAGTTTTATACAGTTTTATATAGTTTTATATAGTTATATAGTTTTATATAGTTTTACACAGTTTTATATAGTTTTATAAGTTATATATAGTTTTATACAGTTTTATATAGTTTTATACAGATTTATATACTTTTATATAGTTTTATTTGTTTTGTATAGTTTTATATAGCTTTATTAGGTTGATATAGCCTTATACAGTTTTATATAGATTTATATAGATTCATATAGTTTCATTAGTTTTATATTGTTTTATATAGTTTTATATAGTTTTATATACTTTTATATAGTTTTATATAGTTTTATTCAGTTTTATATACTTTTATATAGTTTTATATAGTTTTATTCAGTTTTATATACTTTTATATACTTTTATTTGTTTTGTATAGTTTTATATAGTTATATTAGTTTTATATAGCCTTATACAGTTTAATATAGTTTTATATAGATTCATATAGTTTTATTAGTTTTATATAGTTCTGTATAGTTTTATATAGTTTTATATAGTTTTATACAGTTTTATATAGTTTTATGTAGTTTTATATAGTATTATAGAGTTTTATATAGTTTTATTAGTTTTATATAGTTTTATATATTTTTATATATTTTTATATAGTTTTATATAGTTTTATTTAGTTTTGTTAGTTTTTTATAGTTTTATATAGTTTTATTAATTTTAAATCGTTTTATATAGTTTTATATAGATTTATATAGCTTTATAGAGTTTTATATAGTTTTAAATATTTTTATGTTGTTTTATAGAGTTTTATATAGTTTTATATAGATTTGTATAGTTTTATATAGTTTTATATAGTTTTAGTAGTTTTAAATAGTTTTATATAGTTTTATATAGTTTTATATAGTTTTATGTAGTTTTATATAGTTTCATATAGTTTTATATAGTTTCATATCGTTTTACAATCTTTTGTATTGTTTTATTAGTTCTATATAATTTTATATAGTCTTATATATATTTATATAGTTTTATATAGTTTTATATAGATTCATATAGTTTTATATAGTTTTATTTGTTTTACATAGTTTTAAGGAGTTTCATATAGTATTATATAGTTTTATACAGTTTTATTGGTTTTATGTAGTTTGGTATAGTTCTCGATAATTTCATATAGTTTTATTAGTTTTATATAGTTTTATATAGTTATATATAGTTTTATATAGTTTTATATAGTTTTATATAGTTTTATATAGTTTTGAATAGTTTTATATAGATTGATACTGTTTTATGTAGTTTTGTATAGTTTAACATAATTTTAATAGGTTTATATTGATTTATATAGTTTTGTATAGTTTTATATAGATTTATATAGTTTTATATAGTTTTATACAGTTTTAACTAGTTTTATATAGTTCTATATAATTTTATATAGTTTCATATAGTTTTATATAGTTTTATATAGTTTTATATAATTTTATATAGTTTTATATAGTTTTATATAGTTTTATATACTTTTATATACTTTTATATAGTTTTATATAGTTTTATATAGTTTTAGACAGTTTTAAATAGTTTTATATAGTTTTATATAATTTTATATAGTAAGAAAGCCCTGGCGCATAAGTGAGTTATGCAGGCAAGATCTCGGAGCATCAGCGGCAGAGAAAATCTCAGTTACACGGTACCGCACACTCAGGTTTTGTCAAAAATCGAGCATGTATCTACTGATATCTCGGGAGTTATAAGAAATAGTAAGATAAATCAAGCTGCATTTTCTGTTGGAGGACCTGGCGCATGAATGTGTGCAGCAGGAACGACCTCAGACCACCAGCTGCCGAGAAAACCACGCACTCATGGGGCCGGACACTGAGGGTCTGGGAAAAATCCAATATATATCTGGTGATATCTCGGGTGCTATTAGAGATAGCGCGTTAAACCAATGTGCATAGTCTGCAGGAGGCCCTTGCGCATGAATCTGTGCAACAGGAACGACCTCGAACCACCAGGGGCCGAGAAAATTACAGATTTTCGGTATCCGCCACCCAAGGTCATGTAAAAATCCAGCATATATACGGTGCTTTCTCGGGTGTATTACAGATAGCGCGATAAATCAAAGTGCATTGTCTGCAGGAGGCCCTGGCGCATGAATCTGTTCAGCTGGAACGACCACTGGCCACCAGGGGCCGAGAAAATTACAAATTTTCGGTATCCGTCACCCAAGGTCATGTAAAAATCCAGCTTGTATCTGGTGATATCGCGGGTGCCAATAGACATAGCGCTATAGATCAAAGTGCATTGTTTGCAGGAGGCCCTGGCGTATGAATCCGTGCATCCAGAACAACCTCGGACCACCAGGGGCCGAGAAAACCACCGACTCATGGGGCCGGATACTGAGGTTCAGGGTAAAATCCAATATATATCTGGTGATATCTCGGGTGCCAATAGACATAGCTCAATAAATCAAAGTGCATTGGCTGCAAGGGGTCCTGGCGCATGAATCGTCGCAGCGGGATCGACCTCGGACCACCAGGGGCCGAGAAACCACCGGCGAGTGGTGCCGGACACCCAAGTCCAGGGAAAAATCCAGGATGTATCTCATGATATCTCGGGTGCTATTAGATATAGCGCAATAAATCGAAGTGCATTGTCTGCAGGAGGCCATGGCGCATGAATCTGTCAGCGGGAATGACCTCGGACCACCAGGGGCCGAGAAAACCACCGACTCATGGGGCCGGATACGAAGGGTCAGGGAAAAATGCAATATATATCTCTTGATATCTCGGGTGCTATTACAGATAGCGCAATAAATCAAAGTGCCTTGTCTGCAGGATGCCCTGGTGCATGAATCTGTGCTGCTGGAACAACCTCGGACCACCAGTAGCCGTAAAAATTACAGATTTTCGGTATCCGTCATCCAAGGTCATGTAAAGATCCAGCATATATCTGGTGATACCTCGGGTGCTATTACAGATAGCGCGATAAATCAAAGTGTATTGTCTGCAGGAGGCCCTGGCGCATGAATCTGTGCAGCGGGAACGACCTCGCAATACCAGGCGCTGAGAAAACCACCGTCTCATGAGGCCGGACACGCAGGGTCAGGGAAAAATCCAATATATATCTGGTGATATCTCTGGTGCTATTAGAAATAGCACAATAAACCAAAGTGCCTTGTCTGCAGGAGGCCCAGGCGCATGAATCTGTGCAGCGGGAACGACCTTGGACCACCAGGGGCCGAGAAAACCAGCGACACATGGGGCCGGACACCCAAGGTCATGTAAAAATCCAGGATGTATCTGATGATATCTCGGGTGCTATTGGAGATAGCGCGATATATCAAAGTGCATTGTCTGCAGGAGGCCCTGGCGCATGAATCTGTGCAGCGGGAACGACCTCGGACCTCCGGGGGCCGAGAAAATTACAGATTTTCGGTGTCCGTCACCCAAAGTCATGTAAAAATCCAGCATATATACGGTGCTTTCTCGGGTGTATTACAGATAGCGCGATAAACCAAACTGCACTGTCTGCAGGAGGCCCTGGCGCATGAATCTGTGCAGCGGGATCGACCTCGGACCACCAGGGGCCGAGAAAACCACCGTCTTATGGGGCCGGACACTCAGGGTCGGGGAAAAGTCCAATATATATCTGGTGATAACTCGGGTGCTATTATAGATAGCGGAATAAATCAAAGTCCATTGTCCGTAGGTGGCCTTGGCGCATGAATCTGTGCAGCAGGAACGACATCGGACCACCAGGGGCCGAGAAAATTACAGATTTTCGGTATCCGTCACCCAATGTCATGTAAAAATCCAGCATATATCTGGTGATATCTCGGGTGCTATTACAGATAGCGCAATAAATCAAAGTGCATTGTCTGTAGGAGGCCCCGGCGCATGAATCTGTGCAGCGGGAACGACCTCGGACCGCCAGGGGCCGAGAAAACCACCGACACATGGGGACGGACACTTAGAGTCAGGGAAAAATCCAATATATATCTGGTGATATCTCGGGTGCTATTAGAGATAGCGCAATAAACCAAAGTGAATTATCTGCAGGAGGCCCTGGCGCATGAATCTCTGCAGCGGGAACGAACTCGGGTCACCAGGGTCCGAGAAAACCACCGTCTCATGGGGCCGGTCACTCAGGGTCGGGGAAAAATCCAATATATATCTGGTGATATGTCGGGTGCAATTAGAGATACCGCAATAAACGAAACTGAATTGTCTGCACGAGGCCCTGGCGCATGCATCTGTGCAGCGGGAACGACCTCGGACCACCAGGGGCCGAGAAAACCACCGTCTCATGGGGCCGGACACTCAGGGTCAGGGGAAAATCCAATATATATCTGGTGATATCTCGGGTGCTATTAGAAATAGGGCAATAAATCAAACTGCATTGTCTGCGGGAGGCCCTGGCGCATGAATCTGTGAAGCAGTAACGACTTCGGACCACCAGGGGCCGAGAAAATTACAGATTTTCGGTATCCGTCATCCAAAGTCATGTAAAAATCCAGCATATATATGGAGCTTTCTCGGGTGCTATTACAGATAGCGCAATAAATCAAAGTGCATTGTCTGTAGGAGGCCCTGGCGCATGAATCGGTGCAGCGGGAACGACCTCGGACCACCAGGGGCCGAGAAAACCACCGTCTCATGGGGCCGGAAACTCAGGGTCAGGGGAAAATGCAATATATATCCTGTGACATCTCGGGTGCTATTAGAGATAGCGCAACAAACCAAAGTGGATTATCTGCAGGAGGCCCTGGCGCATGCATCTGTGAAGCGGGAACGACCTCGGACCACCAGGGGCCGAGAAAACCGCCGTCTCATGGGGCCGGACACTCAGGGTCAGGGAAAAATCCAATATATATCTGGTGATATCTCGGGTGCTATTACAGATAGCGCAGTAAATCAAAGTGCATTGTCTGTAGGAGGCCCTGGCAAATGAATCTGTGCAGCGGGAACTACATCGGACCACCAGGGGCCGAGAAAATTACAGATTTTCGGTATCCGTCACCCAAAGTCATGTAAAAATCCAGCATATATCTGGTGATATCTCGGGTTCAATTACATATAGCGCGATAAATCAAATTGCATTGTCTGCAGGAAGCCCTGGCGCATGAATCTGTGAAGCAGGAACGAGCTCGGACCACCAGGGACCGAGAAAATTACAGATATTCGGAATTCGTCACCCAAGGTCATGTAAAAATCCAGCATATATCTGGTGATATCTCGGGTGCTATTACAGATAGCGCATTAAACCAAAGTGCATTGTCTGTAGGCGGCCCTGGCGCATGAATCTGTGCAGCGGGAACGACCTCGGAACACCAGGGGCCGAGAAAACCACCATCTTATGGGGCCGGACACTCAGGGTCTGGGGAAAATCCAATATATATCTGGTGATATCTCGCGTGCCATTAGAGACTGCGCAATAAACCAAAGTGAATTATCTGCAGGAAGCCCTGGCGCATGCATCTGTGTAGCGGGAACGACCTCGGACCACCAGGGGCCGAGACAACCACCGTCTCATGGGGCCGGACACTCAGGGTCAGGGAAAAATCAAATATATATCTGGTGAAATCTCGGGTGCTATTACAGATAGCGCAATGAATCAAAGTGCATTGTCTGTAGGAGGCCCTGCCGCATGAATCTGGGCAGCGGGAACGACTTCGGACCACCAGGGCCTGAGAAAACCACATTCTCATGGGGCCGGACACTCAGTGTCAGGGGAAAATCCAATATATATCTGGTGATATCTCGAGTGCTATTAGAGATAGCGCAATAAACCAAAGTGAATTATCTGCAGGAGGCCCTGGCGCATGAATGTGTGCAGCGGGAACGACCTCGGACCACCAGGAGCAGAGAAAACCACCGTCTCATGGGGCCGGACGCTCAGGGTCAGGGAAAAATCCAATATATATCTGGTGATATCTCGGGTGCTATTACAGATAGCGCAATAAATCAAAGTGCATTGTCTGTAGGAGGCCCTGCCGCATGAATCTGGGCAGCGGGTACGACCTCGGGCCACCAGGGGCCGAGAAAGCCACCGTCTCATGGGGCCGGAAACTCAGGGTCAGGGAAAAATCCATTATATATCTGGTGATATCTCGGGTGCTATTACAGATAGCGCAATAAACCAAGGTGAATTATTTGCAGGAGGCCCTGGCGCATGCATCTGTGCAGCGGGAACGACCTCGGACCACCAAGGGCCGAGACAACCACCGTCTCATGGGGCCGGACACTCAGGGTCATGGAAAAATCCAATATATATCTGGTGATACCTCGGGTGCTACTACAGATAGCGCAATAAATCAAAGTGCATTGTCTGCAGGAGTCCCTGGCGCATGAATCTGTGCAGGGGGAACGACCTCGGACCACCTGGGGCCGAGAAAACCACCGTCTCATGGGGCCGGACACTCAGGGTCAGGGAAAAATCCAATATGTATCTGGTGATATCTCGGGTGCTATTACAGATAGCGCAATAAATCAAAGTGCATTGTCTGTAGGAGGCCCTGGCGCATGAATCTGTGCCGCGGGAACGACCTCGGACCGCCAGGGGCCGAGAAAACCACAGTCTCATGGGGCCGGACACTCAGGGTCAGGGGAAAATCCAATATATATCTGGTGATATCTCGGGTGCTATTAGAAATAGCGCAATAAATCAAAGTGCATTGTCTGTAGGAGGCCCTGGCGCACGAATCTGGACAGCGGGAACGACCGCGGACCACCAGGGGCCGAGACAACCGCCGTCTCATGGGGCCGGACACTCAGGGTCAGGGAAAAATCAAATATATATCAGGTAAAATCTCGGGTGCTATTACAGATAGCGCAATGAATCAAAGTGCATTGTCTGTAGGAGGCCCTGCCGCATGAATGTGGGCAGCGGGAACGACGTCGGACCACCAGGGGCTGAGAAAACCACATTCTCATGGGGCCGGACACTCAGTGTCAGGGGAAAATCCAATATACATCTGGTGATATCTCGAGTGCTATTAGAGATAGCGCAATAAACCAAAGTGAATTATCTGCAGGAGGCCCTGGCGCATGAATGTGTGCAGCGGGAACGACCTCGGACAACCAGGAGCCGAGAAAACCACCGTCTCATGGGGCCGGACGCTCAGGGTCAGGGAAAAATCCTATATATATCTGGTGATATCTCGGGTGCTATTACAGATAGCGCAATAAATCAAAGTGAATTGTCTGTAGGAGGCCCTGCCGCATGAATCTGTGCAGCGGGAACGACCTCGGACCACCAGGGGCCGAGAAAACCACCGTCTCATGGGGCCGGACACTCAGGGTGAGGGAAAAATCCAATATATATCTGGTGATATCTCGCGTGCTATTAGAGATAGCGCAATAAATCAAAGTGCATTGTGTGTAGGAGGCCCTGCCGCATCAATCTGGGCAGCGGGAACGACCTAGGACCACCAGGGGCCGAGAAAACCACAGTCTCATGGGGCCGGACACTCAGGGTCAGGGTAAAATCAAATATATATCTGGTGATATCTCGGGTGCTATTGGAGATAGCGCAATAAATCAAAGTGCATTGTCCGCAGGAGGCCCTGGCGCATGAATCTGTGCAGCGGGAACGACCTCGGACCACCAGGGGCCGAGAAAACCACAGTCTCATGGGGCCGGACACTCAGAGTCGGGGAAAAATGCAATATATATCTGGTGATATCTCGGGTGCTATTAGAGATAGCGCAATAAACCAAAGTGAATTATCTGCAGGAGGCCCGGGCGCATGAATGTTTGCAGCGGGAACGACCTCGGACCACCAGGAGCCGAGAAAACCACCGTCTCATGGGGCCAGACACTCAGGGTCAGTGAAAAATCCAATATATATTTGGTGATATCTCGGGTGCTATTACAGATAGCGCAATAAATCAAAGTGCATTGTCTGTAGGAGGCCCTGGCGCATGAATCTGTGCAGCGGGAACGACATCGGACCACCAGGGGCCGAGAAAATTACAGATTTTCGGTATCCGTAACCCAAAGTCATGTAAAAATCCAGCATATATATGGTGCTTTCTCGGGTGCTATTACAGATAGCGCAATAAATCAATGTGCATTGTCTGTAGGATGCCCTGGCGCATGAATCTGTGCAGCGGGAACGACCTCGGACTACCGGGGGCCGAGAAAACCACAGTCTCATGGGGCCGGACACACAGGTTCAGGGGAAAATCCAATATATATCTGGTGATATCTCGGGTGCTATTAGAGATAGCGCAATAAACCAAAGTGAATTATCTGCAGGAGGCCCTGGCGCATGCATCTGTGCAGCGGGAACGACCTCGGACCACCAGGGGCCGAGAAAATGACAGATTTTCGGTGTCCGTCACCCAATGTCATGTAAAAATCCAACATATATCTGGTGATATCTCGGGTTGTATAACAGATAGCGCGATAAATCAAAGTGCATTGTCTGCGGGAGGACCTGGCGCATGAGACCGTGCAGCGGGAACGACCTCGGACCACCAGTGGCCGAGAAAACCACCGTCTAATGGGGCCGGACACTCAGGGTCAGGGAAAAATGCAATATATATCTGGTGATATCTCGGGTGCTATAACAGATAGCGCAATAAATCAAATTGCATTGTCTGTAGGAGGCCCAGGCGCATGAACCTGTGCAGCGGGAACGACCTCGGACCACCAGGGGCCGAGAAAACCACCATCTCATGGGGCCGGACACTCAGGGTCAGGGGAAAATCCAATATATATCTGGTGATATCTCGGGTGCTATTACAGATAGCGCAATAAACCAAAGTGAATTATCTGCAGGAGGCCCTGGCGCATGCATCTGTGCAGCGGGAACGACCTCGGACCACCAGGGGCCGAGAAAATGACAGATTTTCGGTGTCCGTCACCCAATGTCATGTAAAAATCCAACATAGATCTGGTGATATCTCGGGTTGTATAACAGATAGCGCAATAAATCAAATTGCATTGTCTGTAGGAGGCCCAGGCGCATGAACCTGTGCAGCGGGAACGACCTCGGACCACCAGGGGCCGAGAAAACCACCATCTCATGGGGCCGGACACTCAGGGTCAGGGGAAAATCCAATATATATCTGGTGATATCTCGGGTGCTATTAGAGATAGCGCAATAAACCAATGTGAATTGTCTGCAGCAGGCCCTGGCGCATGAATGTGTGCAGCGGCAACGACCTCGGACAACCAGGGGCCGAGAAAACCACCGTCTCATTGGGCCGATCACTCAGGGCCGGGGAAAAATCCAATATATATCTGGTGATATGTCGGGTGCTATTGGAGATAGCGCAATAATCCAAAGTGCATTGGCTGCAGGAGGCCCTGCCGCATGAACCTGGGCAGCGGGAACGACCTCGGATCACCATGGGCCGAGAAAACCACCGACACATGGGGCCGGACACTCAGGGTCAGGGAAAAAACCAATATATATCTGGTGATATCTCGGGTGCTATTACAGATAGCGCAATAAATCAAAGTGCATTGTGTGTAGGAGACCCTGGCGCATGAGTCTGGACAGCGGGAACGACCTCGGACCACCAGGGGCAGAGAAAACCACCGTCTCATGGGTCCGGACACTCAGGGTCAGGGGAAAATCCAATATATATCTTTTGATATCTCGGGTGCTATTAGTGATAGCGCAATAAACCAAAGTGAATTGTCTGCAGCAGGCCCTGGCGCATGAATGTGTGCAGCGGGAACGACCTCGGATCACCAGGGGCCGAGAAAACCACCGTCTCATGGGGCCGGACACTCAGGGTCAGGGGAAAATCCAATATATATCTTTTGATATCTCGGGTGCTATTAGTGATAGCGCAATAAACCAAAGTGAATTGTCTGCAGCAGGCCCTGGCGCATGAATGTGTGCAGCGGGAACGACCTCGGATCACCAGGGGCCGAGAAAACCACCGTCTCATGGGGCCGGACACTCAGGGTCAGGGGAAAATCCAATATATATCTTTTGATATCTCGGGTGCTATTAGTGATAGCGCAATAAACCAAAGTGAATTGTCTGCAGCAGGCCCTGGCGCATGAATGTGTGCAGCGGGAACGACCTCGGATCACCAGGGGCCGAGAAAACCACCGTCTCATGTGGCCGGACACTCAGGGTCGGGGAAAAATCCAATATATATCTGGTGATATCTCGGGTGCTATTAGAGATAGCGCGATAAATCAAAGTGCATTGTCTGCAGGAAGCCCTGGCGCATGATTCTGTGCAGCGGGAACGACCTCCGACCACCAGGGGCCGAGAAAACCACCGTCTCATGGGGCCGGACACTCAGGGTCAGGGAAAAATCCAATATGTATCTGGTGATATCTCGGGTGCTATTACAGATAGCGCAATAAATCAAAGTGCATTGTCTGTAGGAGGCCCTGGCGCATGAATCTGTGCCGCGGGAACGACCTCGGACCGCCAGGGGCCGAGAAAACCACAGTCTCATGGGGCCGGACACTCAGGGTCAGGGGAAAATCCAATATATATCTGGTGATATCTCGGGTGCTATTAGAAATAGCGCAATAAATCAAAGTGCATTGTCTGTAGGAGGCCCTGGCGCACGAATCTGGACAGCGGGAACGACCGCGGACCACCAGGGGCCGAGACAACCGCCGTCTCATGGGGCCGGACACTCAGGGTCAGGGAAAAATCAAATATATATCAGGTAAAATCTCGGGTGCTATTACAGATAGCGCAATGAATCAAAGTGCATTGTCTGTAGGAGGCCCTGCCGCATGAATCTGGGCAGCGGGAACGACGTCGGACCACCAGGGGCTGAGAAAACCACATTCTCATGGGGCCGGACACTCAGTGTCAGGGGAAAATCCAATATACATCTGGTGATATCTCGAGTGCTATTAGAGATAGCGCAATAAACCAAAGTGAATTATCTGCAGGAGGCCCTGGCGCATGAATGTGTGCAGCGGGAACGACCTCGGACAACCAGGAGCCGAGAAAACCACCGTCTCATGGGGCCGGACGCTCAGGGTCAGGGAAAAATCCAATATATATCTGGTGATATCTCGGGTGTTATTAGAGATAGCGCGATAAATGAAAGTGCATTGTCTGCAGGAAGCCCTGGCGCATGATTCTGTGCAGCGGGAGCGACCTCGGACCACTAGGGGCCGAGAAAACCACCGTCTCATGGGGCCGGACACTCAGGGTGAGGGAAAAATCCAATATATATCTGGTGATATCTCGCGTGCTATTGGAGATAGCGCAATAAATCAAAGTGCATTGTCCGCAGGAGGCCCTGGCGCATGAATCTGTGCAGCGGGAACGACCTCGGACCACCAGGGGCCGAGAAAACCACAGTCTCATGGGGCCGGACACTCAGAGTCGGGGAAAAATGCAATATATATCTGGTGATATCTCGGGTGCTATTAGAGATAGCGCAATAAACCAAAGTGAATTATCTGCAGGAGGCCCGGGCGCATGAATGTTTGCAGCGGGAACGACCTCGGACCACCAGGAGCCGAGAAAACCACCGTCTCATGGGGCCAGACACTCAGGGTCAGTGAAAAATCCAATATATATTTGGTGATATCTCGGGTGCTATTACAGATAGCGCGATAAATCAAAGTGCATTGTCTGCGGGAGGACCTGGCGCATGAGACCGTGCAGCGGGAACGACCTCGGACCACCAGTGGCCGAGAAAACCACCGTCTAATGGGGCCGGACACTCAGGGTCAGGGAAAAATGCAATATATATCTGGTGATATCTCGGGTGCTATAACAGATAGCGCAATAAATCAAATTGCATTGTCTGTAGGAGGCCCAGGCGCATGAACCTGTGCAGCGGGAACGACCTCGGACCACCAGGGGCCGAGAAAACCACCATCTCATGGGGCCGGACACTCAGGGTCAGGGGAAAATCCAATATATATCTGGTGATATCTCGGGTGCTATTAGAGATAGCGCAATAAACCAATGTGAATTGTCTGCAGCAGGCCCTGTAGCATGAATGTGTGCAGCGGGAACGACCTCGGATCACCAGGGGCCGAGAAAACCACCGTCTCATGGGGCCGGACACTCAGGGTCGGGGAAAAATCCAATATATATCTGGTGATATCTCGGGTGCTATTAGAGATAGCGCGATAAATCAAAGTGCATTGCCTGCAGGAAGCCCTGGCGCATGAACCTGGGCAGCGGGAACGACCTCGGATCACCATGGGCCGAGAAAACCACCGACACATGGGGCCGGACACTCAGGGTCAGGGAAAAAACCAATATATATCTGGTAATGTCTCGGGTGCTATTACAGATAGCGCAATAAACCAAAGTGAATTATCTGCAGGAGGCCCTGGCGCATGCATCTGTGCAGCGGGAACGACCTCGGACCACCAGGGGCCGAGAAAATGACAGATTTTCGGTGTCCGTCACCCAATGTCATGTAAAAATCCAACATATATCTGGTGATATCTCGGGTTGTATAACAGATAGCGCAATAAATCAAATTGCATTGTCTGTAGGAGGCCCAGGCGCATGAACCTGTGCAGCGGGAACGACCTCGGACCACCAGGGGCCGAGAAAACCACCATCTCATGGGGCCGGACACTCAGGGTCAGGGGAAAATCCAATATATATCTGGTGATATCTCGGGTGCTATTAGAGATAGCGCAATAAACCAATGTGAATTGTCTGCAGCAGGCCCTGGCGCATGAATGTGTGCAGCGGCAACAACCTCGGACCACCAGGGGCCGAGAAAACCACCGTCTCATTGGGCCGATCACTCAGGGCCGGGGAAAAATCCAATATATATCTGGTGATATGTCGGGTGCTATTGGAGATAGCGCAATAATCCAAAGTGCATTGGCTGCAGGAGGCCCTGCCGCATGAACCTGGGCAGCGGGAACGACCTCGGATCACCATGGGCCGAGAAAACCACCGACACATGGGGCCGGACACTCAGGGTCAGGGAAAAAACCAATATATATCTGGTGATATCTCGGGTGCTATTACAGATAGCGCAATAAATCAAAGTGCATTGTGTGTAGGAGACCCTGGCGCATGAGTCTGGACAGCGGGAACGACCTCGGACCACCAGGGGCAGAGAAAACCACCGTCTCATGGGGCCGGGCACTCATGGTCGGGGGAAAATCCAATATATATCTGGTGATATCTCGGGTGCTATTACAGATAGCGCAATAAACCAAAGTGAATTATCTGCAGGAGGCCCTGGCGCATGCATCTGTGCAGCGGGAACGACCTCGGACCACCAGCGGCCGAGAAAATGACAGATTTTCGGTATCCGTCACCGAATGTCATGTAAAAATCCAACATTTATCTGGTGATATCTCGGGTTGTATAACAGATAGCGCGATATATCAAAGTGCATTGTCTGCGGGAGGACCTGGCGCATGAGTCCGTGCAGCGGGAACGACCTCGGACCACCAGGGGCCGAGAAAACCACCGTCTAATGGGGCCGGACACTCAGGGTCAGGGAAAAATGCAATATATATCTGGTGATATCTCGGGTGCTATAACAGATAGCGCAATAAATCAAAGTGCATTGTCTGTAGGAGGCCCAGGCGCATGAACCTGTGCAGCGGGAACGACCTCGGACCACCAGGGGCCGAGAAAACCACAGTCTCATGGGTCCGGACACTCAGGGTCAGGGGAAAATCCAATATATATCTTTTGATATCTCGGGTGCTATTAGTGATAGCGCAATAAACCAAAGTGAATTGTCTGCAGCAGGCCCTGGCGCATGAATGTGTGCAGCGGGAACGACCTCGGATCACCAGGGGCCGAGAAAACCACCGTCTCATGGGGCCGGACACTCAGGGTCAGGGGAAAATCCAATATATATCTTTTGATATCTCGGGTGCTATTAGTGATAGCGCAATAAACCAAAGTGAATTGTCTGCAGCAGGCCCTGGCGCATGAATGTGTGCAGCGGGAACGACCTCGGATCACCAGGGGCCGAGAAAACCACCGTCTCATGGGGCCGGACACTCAGGGTCAGGGGAAAATCCAATATATATCTTTTGATATCTCGGGTGCTATTAGTGATAGCGCAATAAACCAAAGTGAATTGTCTGCAGCTGGCCCTGGCGCATGAATGTGTGCTGCGGGAACGACCTCGGATCACCAGGGGCCGAGAAAACCACCGTCTCATGTGGCCGGACACTCAGGGTCGGGGAAAAATCCAATATATATCTGGTGATATCTCGGGTGCTATTAGAGATAGCGCGATAAATCAAAGTGCATTGTCTGCAGGAAGCCCTGGCGCATGATTCTGTGCAGCGGGAACGACCTCCGACCACCAGGGGCCGAGAAAACCACCGTCTCATGGGTCCGGACTGTCAGGGTCAGTGAAAAATCCAATATATATCTGGTGATATCTCGGGTGCTATTAGAGATAGCGCAATAAATCAAAGTGCATTGTCTGCGGGAGGGCCTGTCGCATGCATCTCTGCAGCGGGAAGGACCTCGGACCACCAGGGGCCGAGAAAACCACCGTCTCATGGGGCCGGACACTCAGGGTCAGGGAAAAATCCAATATATATCTGGTGATATCTCGGGTGCTATTACATATGGCGCAATAATTCAAAGTGAATTGTCTGTAGGAGGCCCTGGCGCACGAATCTGGACAGCGGGAACGACCTCGGACCACCAGGGGCCGAGAAAACCACCGTCTCATGGGGCCGGACACTCAGGGTCGGGGAAAAATCCAATATATATCTGGTGATATCTCGGATGCTATTAGAGATAGCGCAATAAACCAAAGTGAATTGTCTGCAGGAGGCCCTGGCGCATGCATCTCTGCAGCGGGAACGACCTCGGATCACCAGGGGCCGAGAAAACCACCGACACATGGGGCCGGACACTCAGGGTCAGGGAAAAATCCAATATATATCTGGTGATATCTCGGGTGCTATTAGAGATAGCGCAATAAACCAAAGTGAATTATCTGCAGGATGCCCTGGCGCATGCATCTGTGCAGCGGGAACGACCTCGGACCATCAGGGGACGAGAAAACCACCGTCTCATGGGGCCGGACACTCAGGGTCAGGGAAAAATCCAATATATATCTGGTGATATCTCGGGTGCTATTACAGATAGCGCAATAAATCAAAGTGCATTGTCTGTAGGAGGCCCTGGCGCATGAATCTGTGCAGCGGGAACGACCTCGGACCACCAGGGGCCGAGAAAACCGCCGTCTCATGGGGCCGGACACTCAGGGTCAGGGAAAAATCCAATATATATCTGGAGATATCTCGGGTTCTATTACAGATAGCGCTATAAATCACAGTGCATTGTCTGCAGGAGGCCCTGGCGCATGAATCTGAGAAGCAGGAACGACCTCGGCCCTCCAGGGGCCGAGAAACTTACAGATTTTCGGTGTCCGTCACCCAAAGTCATGTAAAAATCCAGCATATATCTGGAGATATCTCGGGTTCTATTACAGATAGCGCGATAAATCAAAGTGTATTGTCTGCAGGAGGCCCTGGCGCATGAATCAGCGCAGCGGGATCGACCTCCGACTACCAGGGGCCGAGAAAATTACAGATTTTCGGTATCCGTCACCCAAGGTCATGTTAAAATCCAGCATATATCTGGTGATATCTCGGGTGCTATTACAGATAGCGCGATAAATCGGAGTGCATTGTCTGTACGAGGCACTGGCGCATGAATCTGTGCAGCGGGAACGACCTCGGATCACCAGGGGCCGAGAAAACCACCGACACATGGGGCCGGACACTCAGGGTCAGGGAAAAATCCAATATATATCTGGTGATATCTCGGGTGCTATTAGAGATAGCGCAATAAACCAAAGTGAATTATCTGCAGGATGCCCTGGCGCATGCATCTGTGCAGCGGGAACGACCTCGGACCACCAGGGGACGAGAAAACCACCGTCTCATGGGGCCGGACACTCAGGGTCAGGGAAAAATCCAATATATATCTGGTGATATCTCGGGTGCTATTACAGATAGCGCAATAAATCAAAGTGCATTGTCTGTAGGAGGCCCTGGCGCATGAATCTGTGCAGCGGGAACGACCTCGGACCACCAGGGGCCGAGAAAACTACAGTCTCATGGGGCCGGTCACTCAGGGTCGGGGAATACTCCAATATATATCTGGTGATATCTCGGGTGCTATTAGATATAGCGCAATAAATCAAAGTGCATTTTCTGCGGGAGGCCCTGTCGCATGAATCTGTGCAGCAGGAACGACGTCGGACCACCAGGGGCCGAGAAAACCACCGTCTCATGGGGCCGGACCCTCAGGGTCGGGGAAAAATCCAATATATATCTGGTGATATCTCGGCTGCTATTAGAGATAGCGCAATAAACCAAAGTGAATTATCTGCATAAGGCCCTGGCGCATGAATCTGTGCCGCGGAACGACTTCGGACCACCAGGGGCCGAGAAAACCACCGTCTTATGGGGCCGGACACTCAGGGTCAGGGAAAAATCCAATATATATCTGGTGATATCTCGGGTGCTATTACATATAGCGCAATAATTCAAAGTGCATTGTCTGTAGGAGGCCCTGGCGCATGAATCTGGACAGCGGGAACGACCTCGGACCACCAGGGGCCGAGAAAACCACAGTCTCATGAGGCCGGACACTCTGGGTCTTGGAAAAATCCAATATATATATGGTGATATCTCGGGTGCTATTAGAGATAGCGCAATAAACCAAAGTGAATTATCTGCGGGAGGCCCTGTCGCATGAATCTGTGCAGCAGGAACGACGTCGGACCACCAGGGGCCGAGAAAACCACCGTCTCATGGGGCCGGACACTCAGGGTCGGGGAAAAATCCAATATATATCTGGTGATATCTCGGATGCTATTAGAGATAGCGCAATAAACCAAAGTGAATTGTCTGCAGGAGGCCCTGACGCATGAATCTCTGCAGCAGAAACGAACTCGGATCACCAGGGTCCGAGAAAACCACCGTCTCATGGTGCCGGTCACTCAGGGTCGGGGAAAAATCCAATATATATCTGGTGATATCTCGGATGCTATTAGAGATAGCGCAATAAACCAAAGTGAATTATCTGCAGGAGGCCCTGGCGCATGCATCTCTGCAGCGGGAACGACCTCGGACCACCAGGGGACGAGAAAACCACCGTCTCATGGGGCCGGACAGTCAGGGTCGGGGAAAACTCCATTATATATCTGGTGATATCTCGGGTGCTATTAGAGATAGCGCGATAAATCAAAGTGCATTGTCTGCAGGAAGCCCTGGCGCATGATTCTGTGCAGCGGGAACGACCTCGTACCACCAGGGGCCGAGAAAATCACCGTCTCATGGGGCCGGACACTCAGGGTCAGGGAAAAATCCAATATATATCTGGCGATATCTCGGGTGCTATTACAGATGGCGCAATAAATCAAAGTGCATTGACTGCAGTAGGCCCTGGCGCATGAATCTGTGAAGCAGGAACGACCTCGGATCTCCAGGGGTCGAGAAAATTACAGATTTTCTGTATCCGTCACCCAAAGTCATGTAAAAATCCAGCATATATATGGTGCTTTCTCGGGTGCTGTTACAGATAGCCCAATAAATCAAAGTGCATTGTCTGTAGGAGGCCCTGGCGCATGAATCTGTGCAGCGACAACGACCTCGGACCACCAGGGGCCGAGAAAACCACCGACACATGGGGCCGGACACTCAGGGTCTGGGAAAAATCCAATGTATATCTGGTGATATCTCGGGTGCTATTACATATAGCGCAATAATTCAAAGTGAATTATCTGCAGGATGCACTGGCCCATGCATCTGTGCAGCGGGAACGACCTCGGACCACCAGGGGACGAGAAAACCACCGTCTCATGCGGTCGGACACTCAGGGTCAGGGAAAAATCCAATATATATCTAGTGATATCTCGGGTGCTATTACAGATAGCGCAATAAATCAAAGTGCATTGTCTCTAGGAGGCCCTGGCGCATGAATCTGTGCAGCAGGAACGACGTCGGACCACCAGGGGCCGAGAAAACCACCGTCTCATGGGGCCGGACACTCAGGGTCGGGGAAAAATCCAATATATATCTGGTGATATCTCGCGTGCTATTAGAGATAGCGCAATAAACCAAAGTGAATTATCTGCAGGAGGCCCTGGCGCATGAATCTGTGCAGCGGGAACGACCTCGGACCACCAGGGGCCGAGAAAACCGCCGTCTCATGGGGCCGGACACTCAGGGTCAGGGAAAAATCCAATATATATCTGGAGATATCTCGGGTTCTATTACAGATAGCGCTATAAATCACAGTGCATTGTCTGCAGGAGGCCCTGGCGCATGAATCTGAGAAGCAGGAACGACCTCGGCCCTCCAGGGGCCGAGAAACTTACAGATTTTCGGTGTCCGTCACCCAAAGTCATGTAAAAATCCAGCATATATCTGGAGATATCTCGGGTTCTATTACAGATAGCGCGATAAATCAAAGTGTATTGTCTGCAGGAGGCCCTGGCGCATGAATCAGCGCAGCGGGATCGACCTCCGACTACCAGGGGCCGAGAAAATTACAGATTTTCGGTATCCGTCACCCAAGGTCATGTTAAAATCCAGCATATATCTGGTGATTTCTCGGGTGCTATTACAGATAGCGCGATAAATCGGAGTGCATTGTCTGTACGAGGCACTGGCGCATGAATCTGTGCAGCGGGAACGACCTCGGATCACCAGGGGCCGAGAAAACCACCGACACATGGGGCCGGACACTCAGGGTCAGGGAAAAATCCAATATATATCTGGTGATATCTCGGGTGCTATTAGAGATAGCGCAATAAACCAAAGTGAATTATCTGCGGGAGGCCCTGTCGCATGAATCTGTGCAGCAGGAACGACGTCGGACCACCAGGGGCCGAGAAAACCACCGTCTCATGGGGCCGGACACTCAGGGTCGGGGAAAAATCCAATATATATCTGGTGATATCTCGGATGCTATTAGAGATAGCGCAATAAACCAAAGTGAATTGTCTGCAGGAGGCCCTGACGCATGAATCTCTGCAGCAGAAACGAACTCGGATCACCAGGGTCCGAGAAAACCACCGTCTCATGGTGCCGGTCACTCAGGGTCGGGGAAAAATCCAATATATATCTGGTGATATCTCGGATGCTATTAGAGATAGCGCAATAAACCAAAGTGAATTATCTGCAGGAGGCCCTGGCGCATGCATCTCTGCAGCGGGAACGACCTCGGACCACCAGGGGACGAGAAAACCACCGTCTCATGGGGCCGGACAGTCAGGGTCGGGGAAAACTCCATTATATATCTGGTGATATCTCGGGTGCTATTAGAGATAGCGCGATAAATCAAAGTGCATTGTCTGCAGGAAGCCCTGGCGCATGATTCTGTGCAGCGGGAACGACCTCGTACCACCAGGGGCCGAGAAAATCACCGTCTCATGGGGCCGGACACTCAGGGTCAGGGAAAAATCCAATATATATCTGGCGATATCTCGGGTGCTATTACAGATGGCGCAATAAATCAAAGTGCATTGTCTGCAGTAGGCCCTGGCGCATGAATCTGTGAAGCAGGAACGACCTCGGATCTCCAGGGGTCGAGAAAATTACAGATTTTCTGTATCCGTCACCCAAAGTCATGTAAAAATCCAGCATATATATGGTGCTTTCTCGGGTGCTGTTACAGATAGCCCAATAAATCAAAGTGCATTGTCTGTAGGAGGCCCTGGCGCATGAATCTGTGCAGCGACAACGACCTCGGACCACCAGGGGCCGAGAAAACCACCGACACATGGGGCCGGACACTCAGGGTCTGGGAAAAATCCAATGTATATCTGGTGATATCTCGGGTGCTATTACATATAGCGCAATAATTCAAAGTGAATTATCTGCAGGATGCACTGGCCCATGCATCTGTGCAGCGGGAACGACCTCGGACCACCAGGGGACGAGAAAACCACCGTCTCATGCGGTCGGACACTCAGGGTCAGGGAAAAATCCAATATATATCTAGTGATATCTCGGGTGCTATTACAGATAGCGCAATAAATCAAAGTGCATTGTCTCTAGGAGGCCCTGGCGCATGAATCTGTGCAGCAGGAACGACGTCGGACCACCAGCGGCCGAGAAAACCACCGTCTCATGGGGCCGGACACTCAGGGTCGGGGAAAAATCCAATATATATCTGGTGATATCTCGCGTGCTATTAGAGATAGCGCAATAAACCAAAGTGAATTATCTGCAGGAGGCCCTGGCGCATGAATCTGTGCAGCGGGAACGACCTCGGACCACCAGGGGCCGAGAAAACCGCCGTCTCATGGGGCCGGACACTCAGGGTCGGGGAAAAATCCAATATATATCTGGTGATATCTCGGATGCTATTAGAGATAGCGCAATAAACCAAAGTGAATTGTCTGCAGGAGGCCCTGACGCATGAATCTCTGCAGCAGAAACGAACTCGGATCACCAGGGTCCGAGAAAACCACCGTCTCATGGTGCCGGTCACTCAGGGTCGGGGAAAAATCCAATATATATCTGGTGATATCTCGGATGCTATTAGAGATAGCGCAATAAACCAAAGTGAATTATCTGCAGGAGGCCCTGGCGCATGCATCTCTGCAGCGGGAACGACCTCGGACCACCAGGGGACGAGAAAACCACCGTCTCATGGGGCCGGACAGTCAGGGTCGGGGAAAACTCCATTATATATCTGGTGATATCTCGGGTGCTATTAGAGATAGCGCGATAAATCAAAGTGCATTGTCTGCAGGAAGCCCTGGCGCATGATTCTGTGCAGCGGGAACGACCTCGTACCACCAGGGGCCGAGAAAATCACCGTCTCATGGGGCCGGACACTCAGGGTCAGGGAAAAATCCAATATATATCTGGCGATATCTCGGGTGCTATTACAGATGGCGCAATAAATCAAAGTGCATTGTCTGCAGTAGGCCCTGGCGCATGAATCTGTGAAGCAGGAACGACCTCGGATCTCCAGGGGTCGAGAAAATTACAGATTTTCTGTATCCGTCACCCAAAGTCATGTAAAAATCCAGCATATATATGGTGCTTTCTCGGGTGCTGTTACAGATAGCCCAATAAATCAAAGTGCATTGTCTGTAGGAGGCCCTGGCGCATGAATCTGTGCAGCGACAACGACCTCGGACCACCAGGGGCCGAGAAAACCACCGACACATGGGGCCGGACACTCAGGGTCTGGGAAAAATCCAATGTATATCTGGTGATATCTCGGGTGCTATTACATATAGCGCAATAATTCAAAGTGAATTATCTGCAGGATGCACTGGCCCATGCATCTGTGCAGCGGGAACGACCTCGGACCACCAGGGGACGAGAAAACCACCGTCTCATGCGGTCGGACACTCAGGGTCAGGGAAAAATCCAATATATATCTAGTGATATCTCGGGTGCTATTACAGATAGCGCAATAAATCAAAGTGCATTGTCTCTAGGAGGCCCTGGCGCATGAATCTGTGCAGCAGGAACGACGTCGGACCACCAGGGGCCGAGAAAACCACCGTCTCATGGGGCCGGACACTCAGGGTCGGGGAAAAATCCAATATATATCTGGTGATATCTCGCGTGCTATTAGAGATAGCGCAATAAACCAAAGTGAATTATCTGCAGGAGGCCCTGGCGCATGAATCTGTGCAGCGGGAACGACCTCGGACCACCAGGGGCCGAGAAAACCGCCGTCTCATGGGGCCGGACACTCAGGGTCAGGGAAAAATCCAATATATATCTGGAGATATCTCGGGTTCTATTACAGATAGCGCTATAAATCACAGTGCATTGTCTGCAGGAGGCCCTGGCGCATGAATCTGAGAAGCAGGAACGACCTCGGCCCTCCAGGGGCCGAGAAACTTACAGATTTTCGGTGTCCGTCACCCAAAGTCATGTAAAAATCCAGCATATATCTGGAGATATCTCGGGTTCTATTACAGATAGCGCGATAAATCAAAGTGTATTGTCTGCAGGAGGCCCTGGCGCATGAATCAGCGCAGCGGGATCGACCTCCGACTACCAGGGGCCGAGAAAATTACAGATTTTCGGTATCCGTCACCCAAGGTCATGTTAAAATCCAGCATATATCTGGTGATTTCTCGGGTGCTATTACAGATAGCGCGATAAATCGGAGTGCATTGTCTGTACGAGGCACTGGCGCATGAATCTGTGCAGCGGGAACGACCTCGGATCACCAGGGGCCGAGAAAACCACCGACACATGGGGCCGGACACTCAGGGTCAGGGAAAAATCCAATATATATCTGGTGATATCTCGGGTGCTATTAGAGATAGCGCAATAAACCAAAGTGAATTATCTGCGGGAGGCCCTGTCGCATGAATCTGTGCAGCAGGAACGACGTCGGACCACCAGGGGCCGAGAAAACCACCGTCTCATGGGGCCGGACACTCAGGGTCGGGGAAAAATCCAATATATATCTGGTGATATCTCGGATGCTATTAGAGATAGCGCAATAAACCAAAGTGAATTGTCTGCAGGAGGCCCTGACGCATGAATCTCTGCAGCAGAAACGAACTCGGATCACCAGGGTCCGAGAAAACCACCGTCTCATGGTGCCGGTCACTCAGGGTCGGGGAAAAATCCAATATATATCTGGTGATATCTCGGATGCTATTAGAGATAGCGCAATAAACCAAAGTGAATTATCTGCAGGAGGCCCTGGCGCATGCATCTCTGCAGCGGGAACGACCTCGGACCACCAGGGGACGAGAAAACCACCGTCTCATGGGGCCGGACAGTCAGGGTCGGGGAAAACTCCATTATATATCTGGTGATATCTCGGGTGCTATTAGAGATAGCGCGATAAATCAAAGTGCATTGTCTGCAGGAAGCCCTGGCGCATGATTCTGTGCAGCGGGAACGACCTCGTACCACCAGGGGCCGAGAAAATCACCGTCTCATGGGGCCGGACACTCAGGGTCAGGGAAAAATCCAATATATATCTGGCGATATCTCGGGTGCTATTACAGATGGCGCAATAAATCAAAGTGCATTGTCTGCAGTAGGCCCTGGCGCATGAATCTGTGAAGCAGGAACGACCTCGGATCTCCAGGGGTCGAGAAAATTACAGATTTTCTGTATCCGTCACCCAAAGTCATGTAAAAATCCAGCATATATATGGTGCTTTCTCGGGTGCTGTTACAGATAGCCCAATAAATCAAAGTGCATTGTCTGTAGGAGGCCCTGGCGCATGAATCTGTGCAGCGACAACGACCTCGGACCACCAGGGGCCGAGAAAACCACCGACACATGGGGCCGGACACTCAGGGTCTGGGAAAAATCCAATGTATATCTGGTGATATCTCGGGTGCTATTACATATAGCGCAATAATTCAAAGTGAATTATCTGCAGGATGCACTGGCCCATGCATCTGTGCAGCGGGAACGACCTCGGACCACCAGGGGACGAGAAAACCACCGTCTCATGCGGTCGGACACTCAGGGTCAGGGAAAAATCCAATATATATCTAGTGATATCTCGGGTGCTATTACAGATAGCGCAATAAATCAAAGTGCATTGTCTCTAGGAGGCCCTGGCGCATGAATCTGTGCAGCAGGAACGACGTCGGACCACCAGGGGCCGAGAAAACCACCGTCTCATGGGGCCGGACACTCAGGGTCGGGGAAAAATCCAATATATATCTGGTGATATCTCGCGTGCTATTAGAGATAGCGCAATAAACCAAAGTGAATTATCTGCAGGAGGCCCTGGCGCATGAATCTGTGCAGCGGGAACGACCTCGGACCACCAGGGGCCGAGAAAACCGCCGTCTCATGGGGCCGGACACTCAGGGTCAGGGAAAAATCCAATATATATCTGGAGATATCTCGGGTTCTATTACAGATAGCGCTATAAATCACAGTGCATTGTCTGCAGGAGGCCCTGGCGCATGAATCTGAGAAGCAGGAACGACCTCGGCCCTCCAGGGGCCGAGAAACTTACAGATTTTCGGTGTCCGTCACCCAAAGTCATGTAAAAATCCAGCATATATCTGGAGATATCTCGGGTTCTATTACAGATAGCGCGATAAATCAAAGTGTATTGTCTGCAGGAGGCCCTGGCGCATGAATCAGCGCAGCGGGATCGACCTCCGACTACCAGGGGCCGAGAAAATTACAGATTTTCGGTATCCGTCACCCAAGGTCATGTTAAAATCCAGCATATATCTGGTGATTTCTCGGGTGCTATTACAGATAGCGCGATAAATCGGAGTGCATTGTCTGTACGAGGCACTGGCGCATGAATCTGTGCAGCGGGAACGACCTCGGATCACCAGGGGCCGAGAAAACCACCGACACATGGGGCCGGACACTCAGGGTCAGGGAAAAATCCAATATATATCTGGTGATATCTCGGGTGCTATTAGAGATAGCGCAATAAACCAAAGTGAATTATCTGCGGGAGGCCCTGTCGCATGAATCTGTGCAGCAGGAACGACGTCGGACCACCAGGGGCCGAGAAAACCACCGTCTCATGGGGCCGGACACTCAGGGTCGGGGAAAAATCCAATATATATCTGGTGATATCTCGGATGCTATTAGAGATAGCGCAATAAACCAAAGTGAATTGTCTGCAGGAGGCCCTGACGCATGAATCTCTGCAGCAGAAACGAACTCGGATCACCAGGGTCCGAGAAAACCACCGTCTCATGGTGCCGGTCACTCAGGGTCGGGGAAAAATCCAATATATATCTGGTGATATCTCGGATGCTATTAGAGATAGCGCAATAAACCAAAGTGAATTATCTGCAGGAGGCCCTGGCGCATGCATCTCTGCAGCGGGAACGACCTCGGACCACCAGGGGACGAGAAAACCACCGTCTCATGGGGCCGGACACTCTGGGTCAGGGAAAAATCCAATATATATCTGGTGATATCTCGGGTGCTATTAGAGATAGCGCAATAAACCAAAGTGAATTATCTGCAGGAGGCCCTGGAGCATGCATCTGTGCAGCGGGAACGACCTCGGACCACCAGGGGCCGAGAAAACAACCGTCTCATGGGGCCGGACAGTCAGGGTCGGGGAAAACTCCATTATATATCTGGTGATATCTCGGGTGCTATTAGAGATAGCGCGATAAATCAAAGTGCATTGTCTGCAGGAAGCCCTGGCGCATGATTCTGTGCAGCGGGAACGACCTCGTACCACCAGGGGCCGAGAAAATCACCGTCTCATGGGGCCGGACACTCAGGGTCAGGGAAAAATCCAATATATATCTGGCGATATCTCGGGTGCTATTACAGATGGCGCAATAAATCAAAGTGCATTGTCTGCAGTAGGCCCTGGCGCATGAATCTGTGAAGCAGGAACGACCTCGGATCTCCAGGGGTCGAGAAAATTACAGATTTTCTGTATCCGTCACCCAAAGTCATGTAAAAATCCAGCATATATATGGTGCTTTCTCGGGTGCTGTTACAGATAGCCCAATAAATCAAAGTGCATTGTCTGTAGGAGGCCCTGGCGCATGAATCTGTGCAGCGGCAACGACCTCGGACCACCAGGGGCCGAGAAAACCACCGACACATGGGGCCGGACACTCAGGGTCTGGGAAAAATCCAATGTATATCTGGTGATATCTCGGGTGCTATTACATATAGCGCAATAATTCAAAGTGAATTATCTGCAGGATGCACTGGCCCATGCATCTGTGCAGCGGGAACGACCTCGGACCACCAGGGGACGAGAAAACCACCGTCTCATGCGGTCGGACACTCAGGGTCAGGGAAAAATCCAATATATATCTAGTGATATCTCGGGTGCTATTACAGATAGCGCAATAAATCAAAGTGCATTGTCTCTAGGAGGCCCTGGCGCATGAATCTGTGCAGCAGGAACGACGTCGGACCACCAGGGGCCGAGAAAACCACCGTCTCATGGGGCCGGACACTCAGGGTCGGGGAAAAATCCAATATATATCTGGTGATATCTCGCGTGCTATTAGAGATAGCGCAATAAACCAAAGTGAATTATCTGCAGGAGGCCCTGGCGCATGAATCTGTGCAGCGGGAACGACCTCGGACCACCAGGGGCCGAGACAACCACCGTCTCATGGGGCCGGACTCTCAGGGTCAGGGAAAAATCTAATATATATCTGGTGATATCTCGGGTGCTATTACAGATGGCGCAATAAATCAAAGTGCATAGTCTGCAGGAGGCCCTGGCGCATGAACCTGTGAAGCAGGAACGACCTCGGATCTCCAGGGGCCGAGAAAATTACAGATTTTCTGTACCCGTCACCCAAAGTCATGTAAAAATCCTGCATATATATGGTGCTTTCTCGGGTGCTATTACAGATAGCCCAATAAATCAAAGTGCATTGTCTGTAGGAGGTCCTGGCGCATGAATCTGGGCAGCGGGAACGACCTCGGACCACCAGGGGCCGAGAAAAACACCGTCTCATGCGGTCGGACACTCAGGGTCAGTGAAAAATCAAATATATATCTGGTGATATCTCGGGTGCTATTAGTGATAGCGCAATAAATCAAAGAGCATTGTCCGTAGGAGGCCATTGCGCATGAATCTGTGCAGCAGGAACGATATCGGACCACAAGGGGCCGAGAAAATTACAGATTTTCGGAATCCGTCACCCAAGCTCATGTAAAAATCCAGCATATATCTGATGATATCTCGGGTGCTATTACAGATAGCGCGATAAATCAAAGTGCATTGTCTGCAGGAAGCCCTGGCGCATGATTCTGTACAGTTGGAGCGACCTCGGACCACAAGGAGCCGAGAAAATCACCGTCTCATGGGGCCGGACTGTCAGGGTCAGGGAAAAATCCAATATATATCTGATGATATCTCGGGTGATATTAGAGATAGCGCAATAAATCAAAGTGCATTGTACTTAGGAGGCACTTGCGCATGAATCTGTGCAGCAGGAACGACATGGGACCACCAGGGGCCGAGAAAATTACAGATTTTCGGTATCCGTCACCCAAACTCATGTAAAAATTCAGCATATATATGGAGCTTTCACGGGTGCTATTACAGATAGCGCAATAAATCAAAGTGCATTGTCTGTAGCAGGTCCTGGCGCATGAATCTGGGCAGCGGGAACGACCTCGGACCACCAGGGGCCGAGAAAACCACCGTCTCATGGGGCCGGACACTCAGGGTCAGGGAAAAATCCAATATATATCTGTTGATATCTCGGGTGCTAGAACAGATAGCGCCATAAATCAAAGTGCATTGTCTGTAGGATGCCCTGGCGCATGAATCTGTACAGCGGGAACAACCTCGGACCACCAGGGGCCGAGAAAACCACAGTCTCATGGGGCCGGACACTCAGGGTCAGGGGAAGATCCAATATATATCTGGTGATATCTCTGGTGCGATTAGAGATAGCGCAATAAATCAAAGTGCATTGTCCGTATGAGGCCCTTGCGCATGAATCTGTGCAGCGGGATCGACCTCGGACCACCAGGGACCGAGAAAATCACCGACACATGGGTCCGGACTGTCAGGTTCAGGGAAAAATCCAATATATATCTGGTGGTATCTCGGGTGCTATTAGAGATAGCGCTACAAACCAAAGTGCATTGTCCATAGGAGGCCCTGGCGCATGAATCTGTGCAGCAGCAAGGACCAGGACCACCAGGGGCCGAGAAAATTACAGATTTTCGGTATCCGTCTCCCAAGGTCATGTAAAAATACAGCATATATCTGGTGATATCTCGGGTGCTATTAGAGATAGCGCAATAAATCAAAGGGCATTGTCCGTATGAGGCCCTGGCGTCTGAATCTGTGCAGCGGGAACGACCTCGGACCACCAGGGGCCGAGAAAACCACCGTCTCATGGGTCCGGACTGTCAAGGCCAGGGAAAAATCCAATATATATCTGATGATATCTCGGGTGACATTAGAGATGGCGCAATAAATCAAAGTGCATTGTACTTAGGAGGCCCTTGCGCATGAATCTGTGCGGCAGGAACGACATGGGACCACCAGGGGCCGAGAAAATTACAGATTTTCGGTATCCATCACCCAAAGTCATGTAAAAATTCAGCATATATATGGAGCTTTCTCGGGTGCTATTACAGATAGCGCAATAAATCAAAGTGAATTGTCTGTAGGAGGCCCTGGCGCATGAATCTGGGCAGCGGGAACGACCTCGGACCACCAGGGGCCGAGAAAACCACCGTCTCATGGGGCCGGACACTCAGGGTCAGGGAAAAATCCAATATATATCTGGTGATATCTCGGGTGCTATAACAGATAGCGCAATAAACCAAAGTGAATTATCTGCAGGAGGCCCTGGTGCATGAATCTGTGCAGCGGGAACGACCTCGGACCACCAGGGGCCGAGAGAACCACCGTCTCATGGGGCCGGACACTCAGAGTCAGGGAAAAATCCAATATACATCTGGTGATATCTCGGGGCTATTAGAGATAGCGCAATAAACCAAAGTGAATTATCTGCAGGAGGCCCTGGCGCATGAATATGTGCAGCGGGAACGACCTCGGATCACCAGGGGCCGAGGAAATTACACATTTTCGGTATTCGTCGCCCAAGGGAATGTAAAAATCCAGCATATATCTGGTGATATCTCGGGTGCTCTTACAGATAGCGCACTAAACCAAAGTGAATTATCTGCAGGGGGCCCTGGCGCATGAATCTGTGCAGCGGGAACGACCTCGGACCACCAGGGGACGAGAAAATTACAGATGTTCGGTATCCGTCACCCAATGTCATGTAAAAATCCAGCATGTATCTGGTGATATCTCGGGTTCTATTACAGATAGCGCGATAAATCAAAGTGCATTGTCTGTAGGAGGCCGTGGCGTATGAATCTGTGCAGCGGGTACGACCTCGGACCACCAGGGGCCGAGAAAACCACCGTCTCATGGGGCCGGACACACAGGGTCGTGGAAAAATTCAATATATATCTGGTGATATCTAGGGTGCTATTACAGATAGCGCAATAAACCAAAGAGAATTATCTGCAAGAGGCCTTGGCGCGTGAATCTGTGCAGCGGGAACCACCTCGGAACACCAGGGTCCGAGAAAACCACCGTCTCATGTGGCCGGAACCTCAGGGTCCGAGAAAACCACCGTCTCATGTGGCCGGATCCTCAGGGTCCGGGAAAAATCAAATATATATCTGGTGATATCTCGGGTGCTATTAGAGATAGCGCAATAAATCATAGTGCATGGCCGTAGGAGGCCATTGCGCATGAATCTGTGCAGCAGGAACGACATCGGACAACCAGGGGCCGAGAAAATTACAGATTTTCGGTATGCGTCACCCAATGTCATGTAAAAATCCAGCATATATCTGGTGATATCTCGGGTTCTATTACAGATAGCGCGATAAATCAAAGTGCATTGTCTGTAGGAGGCCTTGGCGCATGAATCTGGGCAGCGGGAACGACCTCGGACCACAAGGGGCCGAGAAAACCACCGTCTCATGGGGCCGGACACTCAGGATCAGGGGAAAATCCAATATATATCTGGTGATATCTCGGATTCTATTACAGATAGCGCGATAAATCAAAGTGTATTGTCTGTAGGAGGCCCTGGCGCATGAATCTGGGCAGCGGGAACGACCTCGGACCACCAGGGGCCAAGAAAACCACCGTCTCATGGGGCCGGACACTCAGGGTCAAGGGAAAATTCAATATATATCTGGTGATATCTCGGGTGAAATTAGAGATAGCGCAATAAACCAAAGTGTATTATCTGTAGGAGGCACAGGCGAATGAAACTGTGCAGCAGGAACGACCTCGGACGACCAGGGGCCGAGAAAACCACCGTCTCATGGGGCCGGACACTCAGGGTCAGGGGAAAATCCAATATATATCTGGTGATATCTCAGGTTCTATTACAGATAGCGCGATAAAACAAAGTGCATTGTCTGCAGGAGGCCCTGGCGCATGAACCTGTGAAGCAGGATCGACCTCGGCCCTCCAGGGGCCGAGAAACTTACAGAATTTCGGTGTCCGTCACCCAAGATCATGTAAAGATCCAGCATATATCTGGTGATATCTCGGGTGCTATTACAGATAGCGCAATAAACCAAAGTGCATTGTCTGTAGGAGGCCCTGGCGCATGAATCTGTGCAGCGGCAACGACATCGGCCTACCAGGGGCCCAGAAACTTACTGATTTTCGTTGTCCGTCACCCAAAGTCATGTAAAAATCCAGCATATATCTGGTGATATCTCGGGTGCTATTAGAGATAGCGCCATAATCCAAAGTGAATTATCTGCAGGAGGCCCTGCCGCATGAATCTGTGCAGCGGTAACGACCGCAGACCACCAGGGGCCGAGAAAACCACCGTCTCATGGGGCCGGACACTCAGGGTCAGGCAAAAATCAAATATATATCTGGTGATATCTCGGGTGCTATTACAGATAGCGCAATAAACCAAAGTGCATTGTCTGTAGGAGGCACTGGCGAATGAAACTGTGCAGCAGGAACGACCTCGGACCACCAGGGGCCGAGAAAATAACAGATAATCGGAATCCGTCACCCAAGGTCATGTAAAAATCCAGCATATATCTGGTGATATCTCCGGTGCTATTACAGACAGCGCAATAAACCAAAGTGCATTGTCTGCGGGAGGCCCTGGCGCATGAACGTGTGCAGCGGGAACGACCTCGGACCACCAGGGGCCAAGAAAACCACCGTCTCATGGGGCCGGGCACTCAGGGTCAAGGGAAAATCCAATATATATCTGGTGATATCTCGGGTGAAATTAGAGATAGCGCGATAAATCAATGTGCATTGTCTGCAGGAGGGCCTGGCGCATGAATCTGTGAAGCAGGATCGACCTCGGCCCTCCAGGGGCCGAGAAACTTACAGATTTTCGGTGTCCGTCACCCAAGGTCATGTAAAAATCCAGCATATATCTGGTGATATCTCCGGTGCTATTACAGACAGCGCACTAAACCAAAGTGAATTATCTGCAGGAGGCCCTGGCGCATGCATCTGTGCAGCGGGAACGACCTCGGACCACCAGGGGCCGAGAAAACCACCGTCTCATGGTGCCGGACACTCAGGGTCAGGGAAAAATCAAATATATATCTGGTGATATCTCGGGTGAAATTAGAGATAGCGCAATAAACCAAAGAGAATTATCTGCAGGAGGCCTTGGCGCGTGAATCTGTGCAGCGGGAACCACCTCGGAACACCAGGGGCCGAGAAAACCACCGTCTCACGGGGCCGGACACTCAGGGTCAGGGTAAAATCCGATATATATCTGGTGATATCTCGGGTGCTTTTAGAGATAGCGCAATAAAGCAAAGTGAATTATCTGCAGGAGGCCCTGGCGCATGCATCTGTGCAGCGGGAACGACCTCGGACCATCAGGGGCCGAGAAAACCGCCGTCTCATGGGTCCGGACACTCAGGGTCAGTGAAAAATCAAATATATATCTGGTGATATCTCGGGTGCTATTAGAGATAGCGGAATAAACCAAAGTGCATTGTCTGTAGGAGGCCGTGGCGCATGAATCTGGGCAGCGGGAACGACCTCAGACCACCAGAGGCCGAGAAAACCACCGTCACATGGGGCCGGACACTCAGGGTGAGGGAAAAATCCAATATATATCTGGTGATATCTCGGGTGCTGTTACAGATAGCCCTATAAGACAAAGTAAATTATCTGTAGGAGGCCCTGGCGCATGAATCTGGGCAGCGGGAACGACCTCGGACCGCCAGGGGCGGAGAAAACCACCGACACATGGGGCCGGACACTCAGGGTCAGGGAAAAATCCAAAATATATCTGGTGATATCTCGGGTGCTATTACAGATAGCGCAATAAATCAAAGTGCATTGTCTGTAGGAAGCCCTGTAGCATGACTCTGTGCAGCGGGAACGACCTCGGACCACCAGAGGCCGAGAAAACCACCGTCACATGGGGCCGGACACTCAGAGTCGGGGAAAAATGCAATATATATCTGGTGATATCTCGGGTGCTATTAGAGATAGCGCAATAAACCAAAGTGAATTATCTGCAGGACGCCCTGGCGCATGAATCTGTGCAGCGGGAACGACCTCGGACCACCAGGGGCCGAGAAAACCACAGTCTCATGGGGCCGGACACTCAGGCTCAGGGGAAAATCCAATATATATCTGGTGATATCTCGGGTGCTATTAGAGATAGCGCAATAAACCAAAGTGAATTATCTGCAGGAGGCGCTGGCGCATGCATGTGTGCCGCGGGAACGACCTCGGACCACCAGGGGACGAGAAAACCCCCGTCTCATGGGGCTGGACACTCAGGGTCGGGGAAAAATCCAATATATATCTGGTGATATCTCGGGTGCTATTAGAGATAGCGCAATATACCAAAGTGAAATATCAGCAGGAGGCCCTGGCGCATGAATCTGTGCAGCGGGAACGACCTCGGACCACCAGGGGCCGAGAAAACCACCGTCTCATGGGGCCGGACGCTCAGGTTCAGGGAAAAATCCAATATATATCTGGTGATATCTCGGGTGCTATTACAGATAGCGCAATAAATCAAAGTGAATTATCTGCAGGAGGCCCTGGCGCATGAATCTGTGCAGCGGGAACGACCTCGGACCACCAGGGGCCGAGAAAACCACAGTCTCATGGGGCCGGACACTCAGGGTCAGGGGAAAATCCAATATATATGTGGTGATATCTCGCGTGCTATTACAAATAGCGCAATAAATCAAAGTGCATTGCCTGTAGGAGGCCCTGGCGCATGAATATGTTTAGCGGGAACGACCTCGGACCCCCAGGGGCCGAGAAAACCACAGTCTCATGGGACCGGACACTCAGGGTCAGGGGAAAATCCAATATATATGTGGTGATATCTCGCGTGCTATTACAAATAGCGCAATAAATCAAAGTGCATTGCCTGTAGGAGGCCCTGGCGCATGAATCTGTTTAGCGGGAACGACCTCGGACCCCCAGGGGCCGAGAAAACCGCCGTCTCATTGGGCCGGACACTCAGGGTCAAGGAAAAATCCAATATATATCTCGTGATATCTCGGGTGCTATTACAGATAGCGCAATAAATCAAAGTGCGTTGTCTGTAGGAGGCCCTGGCGCATGAATCTGTGCAGCGGGAACGACCTCGAACCACCAGAGGCCGAGAAAACCACAGTCACATGGGGCCGGACACTCAGGGTCAGGGGAAAATCCAATATATATCTGGTGAAATCTCGGGTGCTATTACAGATAGCGCAATGAATCAAAGTGCATTGTCTGTAGGAGGCCCTGTCGCATCAATCTGGGCAGCGGGAACGACCCCGGACCACCAGGGGCCGAGAAAACCACAGTCTCATGGGGCCGGACACTCAGGGTCAGGGAAAAATCCAATATATATCTGGTGAAATCTTGGGTGCTATTGCAGATAGGGCAATGAATCAAAGTGCATTGTCTGTAGGAGGCCCTGCCGCATGAATCTGTGCAGCGGGAACGACCTCGGACCACCAGGGGCCGAGAAAACCAAAGTCCCATGGGGCTGGACACTCAGGGTCTGGGGAAAATTCAATATATGTCTGGTGATATCTCGGGTGCTATTAGAGATAGCGCAATAAACCACAGTGAATTATCTGCAGGAGGCCCTGCCGCATGAATCTGGGCAGCGGGAACGACATCGGACCACCAGGGGCCGAGAAAACCACCGTCTCATGGGGCCGGACACTCAGGGTTCGGGAAAAATCCAATATATATCCGCTGATATCTCGGGTGCTATTACAGATAGCGCAATAAACCAAAGTGAATTATCTGCAGGAGGCCCTGGCGCATGAATCTGTGTAGCGGGAACGACCTCGGACCACCAGGGGCCGAGAAAACCACCGTCTCATGGGGCCGGGCACTCAGGGTCAGGGAAAAATCAAATATATATCTGGCGAAATATCGGGTGCTATTACAGATAGCGCAATAAATCAAAGTGCATTGTCTGTAGGAGGCCCTGGCGCATGAATCTGGGCAGCGGGAACGACCTCGAACCACCAGGGGCCGAGAAAAGCACCGTCTTATGGGGCCGGACACTCAGGGTCAGGGAAAACTCCAATATATATCTGTGATATCTCTGGTGCTATTACAGATAGCGCAATAAATCAAAGTGCATTGTCTGTAGGAGGCCCTGGCGCATGAATCTGTACAGCGGGAACGACCTCGGACCACCAGGGGCCGTGAAAACAAGCGTCTCATGCGGCTGGACACTCAGGGTCGGGGAAAAATCCAATATATATCTGGTGATATCTCAGGTGCCATTAGAGATAGCGCGATAAATCAAAGTGCCTTGTTTGCAGGAAGCCCTGGCGCATGATGCTGTGCAGCGTCAACGACCTCGGACCACCAGGGGCCGAGAAAACCACCGTCTCATGGGGCCGGACTGTCAGGGTCAGAGAAAAATCAAATATATATCTGGTGATATCTCGGGTGCCATTAGAGATAGCGCGATAAATCGAAGTGCATTGTCTGCAGTACTCCCTGGCGCATGAATCTGTGCAGCGGAAACGACCTCGAACCACCAGGGGCCGAGAAAACCATAGTCTCATGGGGCCGAACTGTCAGGGTCAGGGAAGAATCCATCATATATCTGGTGATATCTCGGGTGCTATTAGAGATAGCGCAATAAATCTAAGTGCACTGTATGTAGGACGTCCTGGCGCATGAATCTGTGCAGCGGGAACGACCTCGGACCACCAGGGGCAGAGAAAACCACAGTCTCATGGGGCCGGACACTCAGGGTCAGGGGAAAATCCAATATATATCTGGTGATATCTCGGGTGCTATTATAGATAGCGCAATAAATCTAAGTGCACTGTATGTAGGACGTCCTGGCGCATGAATCTGTGCAGCGGGAACGACCTCGGACCAGCAGGGGCAGAGAAAACCACAGTCTCATGGGGCCGGACACTCAGGGTCAGGGGAAAATCCAATATATATCTGGTGATATCTCGGGTGCTATTATAGATAGCGCAATAAACCAAAGTGAATTATCTGCAGGAGGCCCTGGCGCATGAATCTGTGCAGCGGGAACGACCTCGGACCACCAGGGGCCGAGACAACCACCGTCTCATGGGGCCGGACACTCAGGGTCAGGGAAAAATGAAATATATATCTGGTGATATCTCGGGCGCTATTAGAGATAGCGCAATAAAGCAAAGTGAATTATCTGCAGGAGGCCCTGGCGCATGATTCTGTTCAGCGGGAACGACCTCGGACCACCAGGCGCCGAGAAAACCGCCGTCTCATGGGGCCGGACACTCAGGGTCAGGGAAAAATCCAATATATATCTGGTGATATCTCGGGTGCTATTAGAGATAGCGCAATAAACCAAAGTGAATTTTCTGCAGGAGGCGCTGGCGCATGCATCTGTGCAGCGGGAACGACCTCGGACCACCAGGGGCCGAGGAATCCACCGTCTCATGGGGCCGGACACTCAGGGTCAGGGTAAAATCAAATATATATCTGGTGATATCTCGGGTGCTATTAGAGATAGCGCAATAAACCAAAGTGAATTATCTGCAGGAGGCTCTGTCGCATGCGTGTGTGCAGCGGGAACGACCTCGGACCACCAGGGGCCGAGAAAACCCCCGTCTCATGGGGCCGGACACTCAGGGTCGGGGAAAAATCCAATATATATCTGGTGATATCTCGGGTGCTATTACAGATAGAGCAATGAATCAAACTGCATTGTCTGTAGGAGGCCCTGGCGCATGAATCTGAGCAGCGGGAACGACCTCGGACCACCAGAGGCCGAGAAAACCACAGTCTCATGGGGCCGGACACTCAGGGTCAGGGGAAAATCCAATATATATCTGGTGATATCTCGGGTGCTATTAGAGATAGCGCAATAAACCAAAGTGAATTATCTGCAGGAGGCCCTGGCGCATGAATCTGTGCAGCGGGAACGACCTCGGACCACCAGGGGCCGAGACAACCACCGTCTCATGGGGCCAGACACTCAGGGTCAGGGAAAAATCCAATAATATCTGGTGATATCTCGGGTGCTATTACAGATAGCGCAATAAATCAAAGTGCATTGCCTGTAGGAGGCCCTCGCGCATGAATCTGTGTAGCGGAACCGACCTCGGACCCCCAGGGGCCGCGAAAACCGCCGTCTCATGGGGCCGGACACTCAGGGTCAGGGAAAAATCCAAAATATATCTGGTGATATCTCGGGTGCTATTACAGATAGCGCAATAAATCAAAGTGCATTGTCTGTAGGAAGCCCTGTAGCATGACTCTGTGCAGCGGGAACGACCTCGGACCACCAGAGGCCGAGAAAACCACCGTCACATGGGGCCGGACACTCAGAGTCGGGGAAAAATGCAATATATATCTGGTGATATCTCGGGTGCTATTAGAGATAGCGCAATAAACCAAAGTGAATTATCTGCAGGACGCCCTGGCGCATGAATCTGTGCAGCGGGAACGACCTCGGACCACCAGGGGCCGAGAAAACGACAGTCTCATGGGGCCGGACACTCAGGGTCAGGGGAAAATCCAATATATATCTGGTGATATCTCGGGTGCTATTACAGATACCGCAACAAATCAAAGTGCATTGTCTGTAGGAGGCCCTGGCGCATGAATCTGGGCAGCGGGAACGACCTCGGACCACCAGGGGCCGAGAAAACCACCGTCTCATGGGGCCAGACACTCAGGGTCAAGGGAAAATCCAATATATATCTGGTGATATCTCGGGTGCTATTAGAGATAGCGCAATAAACCAAAGTGAATTATCTGCAGGAGGCGCTGGCGCATGCATCTGTGCAGCGGGAACGACCTCGGACCACCAGGGGCCGAGAAAACCACAGTCTCATGGGGCCGGACACTCAGGGTCAGGGGAAAATCCAATATATATCTGGTGATATCTCGGGTGCTATTACAGATAGCGCAATAAACCAAAGTGAATTATCTGCAGGAGGCGCTGGCGCATGCATGTGTGCCGCGGGAACGACCTCGGACCACCAGGGGCCGAGAAAACCCCCGTCTCATGGGGCTGGACACTCAGGGTCGGGGAAAAATCCAATATATATCTGGTGATATCTCGGGTGCTATTAGAGATAGCGCAATATACCAAAGTGCATTGTCTGTAGGAGGCCCTGGCGCATGACTCTGTGTAGCGGGAACGACCTCGGACCACCAGGGGCCGAGAAAACCACCGTCTCATGGGGCCGGACACTCAGGGTCAAGGGAAAATCCAATATATATCTGGTGATATCTCGGGTGCTATTAGAGATAGCGCAATAAATCAAAGTGAATTATCTGCAGGAGGCCCTGGCGCATGAATCTGTGCAGCGGGAACGACCTCGGACCACCAGGGGCCGAGAAAACCACAGTCTCATGGGGCCGGACACTCAGGCTCAGGGGAAAATCCAATATATATCTGGTGATATCTCGGGTGCTATTAGAGATAGCGCAATAAACCAAAGTGAATTATCTGCAGGAGGCGCTGGCGCATGCATGTGTGCCGCGGGAACGACCTCGGACCACCAGGGGACGAGAAAACCCCCGTCTCATGGGGCTGGACACTCAGGGTCGGGGAAAAATCCAATATATATCTGGTGATATCTCGGGTGCTATTAGAGATAGCGCAATATACCAAAGTGAAATATCTGCAGGAGGCCCTGGCGCATGAATCTGCGCAGCGGGAACGACCTCGGACCACCAGGGGCCGAGAAAACCACCGTCTCATGGGGCCGGACGCTCAGGTTCAGGGAAAAATCCAATATATATCTGGTGATATCTCGGGTGCTATTACAGATAGCGCAATAAATCAAAGTGAATTATCTGCAGGAGGCCCTGGCGCATGAATCTGTGCAGCGGGAACGACCTCGGACCACCAGGGGCCGAGAAAACCACAGTCACATGGGGCCGGACACTCAGGGTCAGGGGAAAATCCAATATATATCTGGTGAAATCTCGGGTGCTATTACAGATAGCGCAATGAATCAAAGTGCATTGTCTGTAGGAGGCCCTGCCGCATCAATCTGGGCAGCGGGAACGACCCCGGACCACCAGGGGCCGAGAAAACCACAGTCTCATGGGGCCGGACACTCAGGGTCAGGGAAAAATCCAATATATATCTGGTGAAATCTTGGGTGCTATTGCAGATAGGGCAATGAATCAAAGTGCATTGTCTGTAGGAGGCCCTGCCGCATGAATCTGTGCAGCGGGAACGACCTCGGACCACCAGGGGCCGAGAAAACCAAAGTCCCATGGGGCTGGACACTCAGGGTCTGGGGAAAATCCAATATATGTCTGGTGATATCTCGGGTGCTATTAGAGATAGCGCAATAAACCACAGTGAATTATCTGCAGGAGGCCCTGCCGCATGAATCTGGGCAGCGGGAACGACATCGGACCACCAGGGGCCGAGAAAACCACCGTCTCATGGGGCCGGACACTCAGGGTTCGGGAAAAATCCAATATATATCCGCTGATATCTCGGGTGCTATTACAGATAGCGCAATAAACCAAAGTGAATTATCTGCAGGAGGCCCTGGCGCATGAATCTGTGTAGCGGGAACGACCTCGGACCACCAGGGGCCGAGAAAACCACCGTCTCATGGGGCCGGGCACTCAGGGTCAGGGAAAAATCAAATATATATCTGGCGAAATATCGGGTGCTATTACAGATAGCGCAATAAATCAAAGTGCATTGTCTGTAGGAGGCCCTGGCGCATGAATCTGGGCAGCGGGAACGACCTCGAACCACCAGGGGCCGAGAAAAGCACCGTCTTATGGGGCCGGACACTCAGGGTCAGGGAAAACTCCAATATATATCTGTGATATCTCTGGTGCTATTACAGATAGCGCAATAAATCAAAGTGCATTGTCTGTAGGAGGCCCTGGCGCATGAATCTGTACAGCGGGAACGACCTCGGACCACCAGGGGCCGTGAAAACAAGCGTCTCATGCGGCTGGACACTCAGGGTCGGGGAAAAATCCAATATATATCTGGTGATATCTCTGGTGCCATTAGAGATAGCGCGATAAATCAAAGTGCCTTGTTTGCAGGAAGCCCTGGCGCATGATGCTGTGCAGCGTCAACGACCTCGGACCACCAGGGGCCGAGAAAACCACCGTCTCATGGGGCCGGACTGTCAGGGTCAGAGAAAAATCAAATATATATCTGGTGATATCTCGGGTGCCATTAGAGATAGCGCGATAAATCGAAGTGCATTGTCTGCAGTACTCCCTGGCGCATGAATCTGTGCAGCGGAAACGACCTCGGACCACCAGGGGCCGAGAAAACCACAGTCTCATGGGGCCGAACTGTCAGGGTCAGGGAAGAATCCATCATATATCTGGTGATATCTCGGGTGCTATTAGAGATAGCGCAATAAATCTAAGTGCACTGTATGTAGGACGTCCTGGCGCATGAATCTGTGCAGCGGGAACGACCTCGGACCACCAGGGGCAGAGAAAACCACAGTCTCATGGGGCCGGACACTCAGGGTCAGGGGAAAATCCAATATATATCTGGTGATATCTCGGGTGCTATTATAGATAGCGCAATAAACCAAAGTGAATTATCTGCAGGAGGCCCTGGCGCATGAATCTGTGCAGCGGGAACGACCTCGGACCACCAGGGGCCGAGACAACCACCGTCTCATGAGGCCAGACACTCAGGGTCAGGGAAAAATCCAATATATATCTGGTGATATCTCGGGTGCTATTACAGATAGCGCAATAAATCAAAGTGCATTGTCTGTAGGAGGCCCTGCCGCATGCATCTGGGCAGCGGGAACGACCTCGGGCCACCAGGGGCCGAGAAAACCACCGTCTCATGGGGCCGGACACTCAGGTTCAGGGAAAAATCCAATATATATCTGGTGATATCTCGGGTGCTATTAGAGATAGCGCAATAAACCAAAGTGAATTATCTGCAGGAGGCCTTGGCGCATGAATCTGTGCAGAGGGAACGACCTCGGACCACCAGGGGCCGAGACAACCACCGTCTCATGGGGCCGGACACTCAGGGTCAGGGAAAAATCCAATATATATCTGGTGATATCTCGGGTGCTATTACAAATAGCGCAATAAATCAAAGTGCATTGTATGTAGGAGGTCCTGGCGCATGAATCTGTGCAGCGGGAATGACATCGGACCACCAAGGGCCGAGAAAACCAGTCTCATGGGGCCGGACACTCAGGGTCAGGGGAAAATCCAATATATATCTGGTGATATCTCAGGTGCTATTACAGATAGCGCAATAAATCAAAGTACATTGTCTGTAGGAGGCCCTGCCGCATGAATCTGGGCAGCGGGAACGACCTCGGGCGACCAGGGGCCGAGAAAACCACCGTCTCATGGGGCCGGACACTCAGGGTCAGGGAAAAATCCAATATATATCTGGTGATATCTCGGGTGCTATTACAGATAGCGCAATAAACCAAAGTGAATTATCTGCAGGAGGCCCTGGCGCATGAATCTGTGCAGCGGGAACGACCTCGGACCACCAGGGGCCGAGAAAACCACCGTCTCATGGGGCTGGACACTCAGGGTCTGGGGAAAATCCAATATATGTCTGGTGATATCTCGGGTGATATTAGAGATAGCGCAATAAACCACAGTGAATTATCTGCAGGAGGCCCTGCCGCATGAATCTGGGCAGCGGGAACGACATCGGACCACCAGGGGCCGAGAAAACCACCGTCTCATGGGGCCGGACACTCAGGGTTAGGGGAAAATCCAATATATATCTGGTGATATCTCGGGTGCTAATAGAGGTAGCGCAATACACCAAAGTGAATAATCTGCAGGAGGCCCTGTCGCATGCATCTCTGCAGCGGGAACGACCTCGGACCACCAGGGGCCGAGAAAACCACCGTCTCATGGCGCCGGACACTCAGGGTCAGAGAAAAATCCAATATATATCTGGTGATATCTCGGGTGCTATTAGAGATAGCGCAATAAACCAAAGTGAGTTATCTGCAGGAGGCCCTGGCGCATGCATCTGTGCAAGCGGAAACGACCTCGGACCACCAGCGGCCGAGAAAACCACCGTCTCATGGGGCCGGACACTCAGGGTCGGGGAAAAATCCTATATATATCTGGTAATATCTCGGGTGCTATTAGAGATAGCGCAATAAACCAAAGTGAATTATCTGCAGGCGGCCCTGGCGCATATATCTGTGCAGCGGGAACGACCTCGGACCGCCAGGGGCCGCGAAAACCACCGTCTCACGGGGCCGGACAGTCAGGGTCGGGGAAAAATCCAATATATATCTGGTGATATCTCGGGTGCTATTAGAGATAGCGCAATAAACCAAAGTGAATTATCTGCAGGAGGCCCGGGCGCATGAATCTGTGCAGCGGGAACGACCTCGGACCACCGGGGGCCGAGAAAATTACAGATTTTCGGTATCCGTCATCCAAAGTCATGTAAAAATCCAGCATATATATGGAGCTTTCTCGGGTGCTATTACAGATAGCGCAATAAATCAAAGTGCATTGTCTGTAGGAGGCCCTGGCGCATGAATCGGTGCAGCGGGAACGACCTCGGACCACCAGGGGCCGAGAAAACCACCGTCTCATGGGGCCGGAAACTCAGGGTCAGGGAAAAATCCAATATATATCTGGTGATATCTCGGGTGCTATTACAGATAGCGCAGTAAATCAAAGTGCATTGTCTGTAGGAGGCCCTGGCAAATGAATCTGTTCAGCGGGAACTACATCGGACCACCAGGGGCCGAGAAAATTACAGATTTTCGGTATCCGTCACCCAAAGTCATGTAAAAATCCAGCATATATTTGGTGCTTTCTCGGGTGCTATTACAGATAGGGCAATAAATCAATGTGCATTGTCTGTAGGAGGCCCTGGCGCATGAATCTGGGCAGCGGGAACGTCCTCGGACCACCAGGGACAGAGCAAACCACCGACACATGGGGCCGCACACCCAAGGTCATGTAAAAACCCTGGATGTATCTGATGATACCTTGGGTGCTATTAGAGATAGAGCAATAAATCAAAGTGCATTGTCTGTAGGAGGCACTGGCGAATGAATCTGTGCAGCAGGAACTACCTCGGACCACCAGGGGCCGAGAAAATTACAGATATTCGGAATCCGTCACCCAAGGTCATGTAAAAACCCAGCATATATCTGGTGATATCTCGGGCGCTATTACAGATAGCGCAATAAACCAAAGTGAATTGTCTGCGGGAAACCCTGGCGCATGAATCTGTTCAGCGGGATCGAACTCGGACCACGAGGGACCGAGAAAACCATCGACACATGGGGCCGGACACTCAGGGTCAGGGAAGAATCCAATATATATCTGGTGATATCTCGGGTGCTATTAGAGATAGCGCAATAAATCAAAGTGAATTGTCCGTAGAAGGCCCTGGCGCATGTATCTGGGCAGCGGGAACGACCTCGGACCACCAGGGGCCGAGGAAACCAACGTCTCATGGGGCCGGACACTCAGGGTCAGGGGAAAATCCAATATATATCTGGTGATATCTCGGGTGCTATTAGAGATAGCGCAATAAACCAAAGTGAATTATCTGCAGGAGGCCCTGGCGCATGCATCTGTGCAGCGGGAACGACCTCGGACCACCAGGGGCCGAGAAAACCACCGTCTCATGGGGCCGGACACTCAGGGTCAGGGAAAAATCCATTATATATCTGGTCATAACTCGGGTGCCGTTAGAGATAGCGCAATAAATCAAAGTGCATTGTCTGTAGGAGGCACTGGCGAATGAATCTGTGCAGCGGGAACGACCTCGGACCACCAGGGGCCGAGAAAATCACCGTCTCATGGGGACGGACTGTCAGGGTCAGGGAAAAATCCAATATATATCTGGTGATATCTCGGGTGCTATTAGAGATAGCGCAATAAATCAAAGTGCATTGTCTGTAGGAGGCACTGGCGAATGAATCTGTGCAGCGGGAACGTCCTCGGACCACCAGGGACAGAGAAAACCACCGTCTCATGGGGCCGGACAGTCAGGGTCGGGGAAAAATCCAACATATATATCTGGTGATATCTCGGGTGCTATTAGAGATAGCGCCATAAATCAAAGTGCATTGGCTACAGGAGGCCCTGGAGCATGAATCTGTGCAGCAGGATCGACATTGGACCACCAGGGGCCGAGAAAATTACAGATATTCGCAATCCGTCACCCAAAGTCATGTAAAAATCCAACATATATATGCTGCTTTCTTGGGTGCAATTACAGATAGCGCAATAAATCAATGTGCATTGTCTGTAGGAGGCCCTGGCGCATGAATCTGGGCAGCGGGAACGACCTCGGACCACCAGGGGCCGAGAAAACCAACGTCTCATGGGGCCGGACAGTCAGGGTCGGGGAAAAATCCAACATATATATCTGGTGATATCTCGGGTGCTATTAGAGATAGCGCAATAAACCAAAGTACATTGTCTGTAGGATGCCCTGGCGCATGAATCTGTGCAGCGGGAACGACCTCGGACCACCGGGGGCCGAGAAAACCACAGTCTCATGGGGCCGGACACTCAGGGTCAGGGAAAAATCAAATATATATCTGGTGATATCTCGGGTGCTATTACAGATAGCGCAATAAACAAAAGTGAATTATCTGCAGGAGGCCCTGGCGCATGAATCTGTGTAGCGGGAATGACCTCGGACCACCAGGGGCCGAGACAACCACCGTCTCATGGGGCCGGACACTCAGGGTCAGGGAAAAATGAAATATATATCTGGTGATATCTCGGGCGCTATTAGAGATAGCGCAATAAAGCAAAGTGAATTATCTGCAGGAGGCCCTGGCGCATGATTCTGTTCAGCGGGAACGACCTCGGACCACCAGGCGCCGAGAAAACCGCCGTCTCATGGGGCCGGACACTCAGGGTCAGGGAAAAATCCAATATATATCTGGTGATATCTCGGGTGCTATTAGAGATAGCGCAATAAACCAAAGTGAATTTTCTGCAGGAGGCGCTGGCGCATGCATCTGTGCAGCGGGAACGACCTCGGACCACCAGGGGCCGAGGAATCCACCGTCTCATGGGGCCGGACACTCAGGGTCAGGGTAAAATCAAATATATATCTGGTGATATCTCGGGTGCTATTAGAGATAGCGCAATAAACCAAAGTGAATTATCTGCAGGAGGCCCTGTCGCATGCGTGTGTGCAGCGGGAACGACCTCGGACCACCAGGGGCCGAGAAAACCCCCGTCTCATGGGGCCGGACACTCAGGGTCGGGGAAAAATCCAATATATATCTGGTGATATCTCGGGTGCTATTACAGATAGAGCAATGAATCAAACTGCATTGTCTGTAGGAGGCCCTGGCGCATGAATCTGAGCAGCGGGAACGAGATCGGACCACCAGAGGCCGAGAAAACCACAGTCTCATGGGGCCGGACACTCAGGGTCAGGGGAAAATCCAATATATATCTGGTGATATCTCGGGTGCTATTAGAGATAGCGCAATAAACCAAAGTGAATTATCTGCAGGAGGCCCTGGCGCATGAATCTGTGCAGCGGGAACGACCTCGGACCACCAGGGGCCGAGACAACCACCGTCTCATGGGGCCAGACACTCAGGGTCAGGGAAAAATCCAATAATATCTGGTGATATCTCGGGTGCTGTTACAGATAGCGCAATAAATCAAAGTGCATTGCCTGTAGGAGGCCCTCGCGCATGAATCTGTGTAGCGGAACCGACCTCGGACCCCCAGGGGCCGCGAAAACCGCCGTCTCATGGGGCCGGACACTCAGGGTCAGGGAAAAATCCAAAATATATCTGGTGATATCTCGGGTGCTATTACAGATAGCGCAATAAATCAAAGTGCATTGTCTGTAGGAAGCCCTGTAGCATGACTCTGTGCAGCGGGAACGACCTCGGACCACCAGAGGCCGAGAAAACCACCGTCACATGGGGCCGGACACTCAGAGTCGGGGAAAAATGCAATATATATCTGGTGATATCTCGGGTGCTATTAGAGATAGCGCAATAAACCAAAGTGAATTATCTGCAGGACGCCCTGGCGCATGAATCTGTGCAGCGGGAACGACCTCGGACCACCAGGGGCCGAGAAAACGACAGTCTCATGGGGCCGGACACTCAGGGTCAGGGGAAAATCCAATATATATCTGGTGATATCTCGGGTGCTATTACAGATACCGCAACAAATCAAAGTGCATTGTCTGTAGGAGGCCCTGGCGCATGAATCTGGGCAGCGGGAACGACCTCGGACCACCAGGGGCCGAGAAAACCACCGTCTCATGGGGCCAGACACTCAGGGTCAAGGGAAAATCCAATATATATCTGGTGATATCTCGGGTGCTATTAGAGATAGCGCAATAAACCAAAGTGAGTTATCTGCAGGAGGCGCTGGCGCATGCATCTGTGCAGCGGGAACGACCTCGGACCACCAGGGGCCGAGAAAACCACAGTCTCATGGGGCCGGACACTCAGGCTCAGGGGAAAATCCAATATATATCTGGTGATATCTCGGGTGCTATTAGAGATAGCGCAATAAACCAAAGTGAATTATCTGCAGGAGGCGCTGGCGCATGCATGTGTGCCGCGGGAACGACCTCGGACCACCAGGGGACGAGAAAACCCCCGTCTCATGGGGCTGGACACTCAGGGTCGGGGAAAAATCCAATATATATCTGGTGATATCTCGGGTGCTATTAGAGATAGCGCAATATACCAAAGTGAAATATCTGCAGGAGGCCCTGGCGCATGAATCTGTGCAGCGGGAACGACCTCGGACCACCAGGGGCCGAGAAAACCACCGTCTCATGGGGCCGGACGCTCAGGTTCAGGGAAAAATCCAATATATATCTGGTGATATCTCGGGTGCTATTACAGATAGCGCAATAAATCAAAGTGAATTATCTGCAGGAGGCCCTGGCGCATGAATCTGTGCAGCGGGAACGACCTCGGACCACCAGGGGCCGAGAAAACCACAGTCTCATGGGGCCGGACACTCAGGGTCAGGGGAAAATCCAATATATATGTGGTGATATCTCGCGTGCTATTACAAATAGCGCAATAAATCAAAGTGCATTGCCTGTAGGAGGCCCTGGCGCATGAATATGTTTAGCGGGAACGACCTCGGACCCCCAGGGGCCGAGAAAACCACAGTCTCATGGGACCCGACACTCAGGGTCAGGGGAAAATCCAATATATATGTGGTGATATCTCGCGTGCTATTACAAATAGCGCAATAAATCAAAGTGCATTGCCTGTAGGAGGCCCTGGCGCATGAATCTGTTTAGCGGGAACGACCTCGGACCCCCAGGGGCCGAGAAAACCGCCGTCTCATTGGGCCGGACACTCAGGGTCAAGGAAAAATCCAATATATATCTCGTGATATCTCGGGTGCTATTACAGATAGCGCAATAAATCAAAGTGCATTGTCTGTAGGAGGCCCTGGCGCATGAATCTGTGCAGCGGGAACGACCTCGAACCACCAGAGGCCGAGAAAACCACAGTCACATGGGGCCGGACACTCAGGGTCAGGGGAAAATCCAATATATATCTGGTGAAATCTCGGGTGCTATTACAGATAGCGCAATGAATCAAAGTGCATTGTCTGTAGGAGGCCCTGCCGCATCAATCTGGGCAGCGGGAACGACCCCGGACCACCAGGGGCCGAGAAAACCACAGTCTCATGGGGCCGGACACTCAGGGTCAGGGAAAAATCCAATATATATCTGGTGAAATCTTGGGTTCTATTGCAGATAGCGCAATGAATCAAAGTGCATTGAATGTAGGAGGCCCTGCCGCATGAATCTGTGCAGCGGGAACGACCTCGGACCACCAGGGGCCGAGAAAACCAAAGTCCCATGGGGCTGGACACTCAGGGTCTGGGGAAAATCCAATATATGTCTGGTGATATCTCGGGTGCTATTAGAGATAGCGCAATAAACCACAGTGAATTATCTGCAGGAGGCCCTGCCGCATGAATCTGGGCAGCGGGAACGACATCGGACCACCAGGGGCCGAGAAAACCACCGTCTCATGGGGCCGGACACTCAGGGTTCGGGAAAAATCCAATATATATCCGCTGATATCTCGGGTGCTATTACAGATAGCGCAATAAACCAAAGTGAATTATCTGCAGGAGGCCCTGGCGCATGAATCTGTGTAGCGGGAACGACCTCGGACCACCAGGGGCCGAGAAAACCACCGTCTCATGGGGCCGGGCACTCAGGGTCAGGGAAAAATCAAATATATATCTGGCGAAATATCGGGTGCTATTACAGATAGCGCAATAAATCAAAGTGCATTGTCTGTAGGAGGCCCTGGCGCATGAATCTGGGCAGCGGGAACGACCTCGAACCACCAGGGGCCGAGAAAAGCACCGTCTTATGGGGCCGGACACTCAGTGTCAGGGAAAACTCCAATATATATCTGTGATATCTCTGGTGCTATTACAGATAGCGCAATGAATCAAAGTGCATTGACTGTAGGAGGCCCTGGCGCATGAATCTGTACAGCGGGAACGACCTCGGACCACCAGGGGCCGTGAAAACAAGCGTCTCATGCGGCTGGACACTCAGGGTCGGGGAAAAATCCAATATATATCTGGTGATATCTCGGGTGCCATTAGAGATAGCGCGATAAATCGAAGTGCATTGTCTGCAGTACTCCCTGGCGCATGAATCTGTGCAGCGGAAACGACCTCGGACCACCAGGGGCCGAGAAAACCACAGTCTCATGGGGCCGAACTGTCAGGGTCAGGGAAGAATCCATCATATATCTGGTGATATCTCGGGTGCTATTAGAGATAGCGCAATAAATCTAAGTGCACTGTATGTAGGACGTCCTGGCGCATGAATCTGTGCAGCGGGAACGACCTCGGACCACCAGGGGCAGAGAAAACCACAGTCTCATGGGGCCGGACACTCAGGGTCAGGGGAAAATCCAATATATATCTGGTGATATCTCGGGTGCTATTATAGATAGCGCAATAAACCAAAGTGAATTATCTGCAGGAGGCCCTGGCGCATGAATCTGTGCAGCGGGAACGACCTCGGACCACCAGGGGCCGAGACAACCACCGTCTCATGAGGCCAGACACTCAGGGTCAGGGAAAAATCCAATATATATCTGGTGATATCTCGGGTGCTATTACAGATAGCGCAATAAATCAAAGTGCATTGTCTGTAGGAGGCCATGCCGCATGCATCTGGGCAGCGGGAACGACCTCGGGCCACCAGGGGCCGAGAAAACCACCGTCTCATGGGGCCGGACACTCAGGTTCAGGGAAAAATCCAATATATATCTGGTGATATCTCGGGTGCTATTAGAGATAGCGCAATAAACCAAAGTGAATTATCTGCAGGAGGCCTTGGCGCATGAATCTGTGCAGAGGGAACGACCTCGGACCACCAGGGGCCGAGACAACCACCGTCTCATGGGGCCGGACACTCAGGGTCAGGGAAAAATCCAATATATATCTGGTGATATCTCGGGTGCTATTACAAATAGCGCAATAAATCAAAGTGCATTGCTGTAGGAGGCCCTGGCGCATGAATCTGTGTAGCGGGAACGACCTCGGACCATCAGGGGCGGAGAAAACCGCCGTCTCATGGGGCCGGACACTCAGGGTCAGGGAAAAATCCAATATATATCTGGTGATATCTCGGGTGCTATTACAGATAGCGCAATAAATCAAAGTGCATTGTCTGTAGGAGGCCCTGGCGCATGACTCTGTGCAGCGGGAACGACCTCGGACCACCAGGGGCCGAGAAAACCACCGTCTCATGGGGCCGGACGCTCAGGGTCAGGGAAAAATCCAATATATATCTGGTGATATCTCGTGTGCTATTACAGATAGCGCAATAAATCAAAGTGCATTGTATGTAGGAGGTCCTGGCGCATGAATCTGTGCAGCGGGAATGACATCGGACCACCAAGGGCCGAGAAAACCACAGTCTCATGGGGCCGGACACTCAGGGTCAGGGGAAAATCCAATATATATCTGGTGATATCTCAGGTGCTATTACAGATAGCGCAATAAATCAAAGTGCATTGTCTGTAGGAGGCCCTGCCGCATGAATCTGGGCAGCGGGAACGACCTCGGGCGACCAGGGGCCGAGAAAACCACCGTCTCATGGGGCCGGACACTCAGGGTCAGGGAAAAATCCAATATATATCTGGTGATATCTCGGGTGCTATTACAGATAGCGCAATAAACCAAAGTGAATTATCTGCAGGAGGCCCTGGCGCATGAATCTGTGCAGCGGGAACGACCTCGGACCACCAGGGGCCGAGAAAACCACCGTCTCATGGGGCTGGACACTCAGGGTCTGGGGAAAATCCAATATATGTCTGGTGATATCTCGGGTGATATTAGAGATAGCGCAATAAACCACAGTGAATTATCTGCAGGAGGCCCTGCCGCATGAATCTGGGCAGCGGGAACGACATCGGACCACCAGGGGCCGAGAAAACCACCGTCTCATGGGGCCGGACACTCAGGGTCAGGGAAAAATCCAATATATATCCGCTGATATCTCGGGTGCTATTACAGATAGCGCAATAAAACAAAGTGCATTGTCTGTAGGAGGCCCTGGCGCCTGAATCTGGGCAGCGGGAACGACCTCGGACCACCAGGGCCCGAGAAAACCACCGTCTCATGTGGCCGGACACTCAGGGTCAGGGGAAAATGCAATATATATCTGGTGATATCTCGGGTGCTATTAGAGATAGCGCAATAAACCAAAGTGAATTATCTGCAGGAGGCCCTGGCGCATGAATCTGTGCAGCGGGAACGACCTCGTACCACCAGGGGCCGAGAAAACCACCGTCTCATGGTGTCGGACACTCAGGGTCAGGGAAAAATCCAATATATATTTGGTGATATCTCAGGTGCTATTACAGATAGCGCGATAAATCAAAGTGCATTGTCTGCAGGAGGCCCTGGCGCATGAACCTGTGCAGCGGGAACGACCTCGGACCAGGAGGGGCCGAGAAAACCACAGTCTCATGGGGCCGGACACTCAGGGTCAGGGAAAAATCCAATATATATCTGGTGATATCTCGGGTGCTATTACAGATAGCGCAATATATCAAAGTGCATTGTCTGCTGGAGGCCCTGGCGCATGCATCTGTGCAGCGGGAACGACCTCGGACAACCAGGGGCCGAGAAAACCACCGTCTCATGGGGCCGGACACTCGGGGTCATGGAAAAATCCAATATATATCTGGTGATATTCCGGGTGCTATTAGAGATAGCGCAATCAACCAAAGTGAATTATCTGCAGGAGGCCCTGGCGCATGAATGTGTTTAGCGGGAACGACCTCGGAATACCAGGGGCCAAGAAAACCACCGTCTCATCGGGCCGGACTGTCATGGTCAGGGAAAAATCCATTATATATCTGGTGATATCTCGGTTGCCATTAGAGATAGCGCGATAAATCAAAGTGCATTGTCTGCAGGAGGCCCTGGCGCATGAATCTGTTCAGCGGGATCGACCTCGGACCACCAGGGGCCGAGAAAACCACTGTCTCATGGGGCCGGACATTCAGGGTCAGGGGAAAATCCAATATATATCTGGTGATATCTCGGGTGCTATTAGAGATAGCGCAATAAACCAAAGTGAATTATCTGCAGGAGGCCCTGGCGCATGGATCTGTGCAGCGGGAACGACCTCGGACCACCAGGGGCCGAGAAAACCACTGTCTCATGGGGCCGGACACTCAGGGTCAGGGGAAAATCCAATATATATCTGGTGATATCTCGGGTGCTATTAGAGATAGCGCAATAAACCAAAGTGAATTATCTGCAGGAGGCCCTGGCGCATGAATCTGTGCAGAGGGAACGACCTAGGACCACCAGGGGCCGAGAAAACCACCGTCTCATGGGGCCGTAATGTCAGGGTCAGGGGAAAATCCAATGTATATCTGGTGATATCTCGGGTGCTATTAGAGATAGCGCAATAAACCAAAGTGAATTATCTGCAGGAGGCCCTGGCGCATAAATCTGTGTAGCGGGAACGACCTCGGACCACCAGGGGCCGAGAAAACCACCGTCTCATGGGGCCGGACACTCAGGGTCAGGGAAAAATCAAATATGTATCTGGTGATATATAGGGTGCTATTACAGATAGCGCAATAAATCAAAGTGCATTGTCTGCAGGAGGCCCTGGCGCATGCATCCGTGCAGCGGGAACGACCTCGGACCACCAGGGGCCGAGAAAACCACCGTCTCATGGGGCCGGACACTCAGGGTCAGGGAAAAATCCATTATATATCTGGTGATATCTCGGTTGCCATTAGAGATAGCGCGATAAATCAAAGTGCATTGTCTGCAGGAGGCCCTGGCGCATGAATCTGTTCAGCGGGATCGACCTCGGACCACCAGGGGCCGAGAAAACCACTGTCTCATGGGGCCGGACATTCAGGGTCAGGGGAAAATCCAATATATATCTGGTGATATCTCGGGTGCTATTAGAGATAGCGCAATAAATCAAAGTGCATTGTCTGTAGGAGGCCCTGCCGCATCAATCTGGGCAGCGGGAACGACCTAGGACCACCAGGGGCCGAGAAAACCACAGTCTCTTGGGGCCGGACACTCAGGGTCAGGGGAAAATCCAATATATGTCTGGTGATATCTCGGGTTCTATTAGAGAAAGCGCAATAAAGCAAAGTGAATTATCTGCAGGAGGCCCTGGCGCATGAATCTGTGCAGCGGGAACGACCTCGGACCACCAGGGGCCGAGAAAACCACCGTCTCATGGGGCCGGACACTCAGGGTCAGGGAAAAATCCAATATATATCTGGTGATATCTCGGGTGCTATTAGAGATAGCGCAATAAATCAAAGTGCATTGTCTGTAGGAGGCCCTGCCGCATCAATCTGGGCAGCGGGAACGACCTAGGACCACCAGGGGCCGAGAAAACCACCGTCTCATGGGGCCGGACGCTCAGGGTCAGGGAAAAATCCAATATATATCTGGTGATATCTCGGGTGCTATTACAGATAGCGCAACAAATCAAAGTGCATTGTCTGTAGGAGGCCCTGGCGCATGAATCTGGGCAGCGGGAACGACCTCGGACCACCAGGGGCCGAGAAAACCACCGTCTCATGAGGCCGGACACTCAGGGTCAAGGGAAAATCCAATATATATCTGGTGATATCTCGGGTGCTATTAGAGATAGCGCAATAAACCAAAGTGAATTATCTGCAGGAGGCGCTAGCGCATGCATCTGTGCAGCGGGAACGACCTCGGACCACCAGGGGCCGAGGAAACCACCGTCTCATGGGGCCGGACACTCAGGGTCTGGGTAAAATCAAATATATATCTGGTGATATCTCGGGTGCTATTAGAGATAGCGCAATAAATCAATGTGCATTGTCCGCAGGAGGCCCTTGCGCACGAATCTGTGCAGCAGGAATGACATCGGACCACCAGGGGCCTAGAAAATGACAGATTTTCGGTATCCGTCACCCAATGTCATATAAAAATCCCGTATATATATGTTGCTTTCTCGGGTGCTATTACAGATAGCGCAATAAATCAACGTGCATTGTCTGTAGGAGGCCCTGGCGCATGAATCTGGGCGGCGGGAACGACCTCGGACCACCAGAGGCCGAGAAAACCACAGTCTCATGGGGCCGGACACTCAGGCTCAGGGGAAAATCCAATATATATCTGGTGATATCTCGGGTGCTATTAGAGATAGCGCAATAAACCAAAGTGAATTATCTGCAGGAGGCCCTGTCGCATGCGTGTGTGCAGCGGGAACGACCTCGGACCACCAGGGGCCGAGAAAACCCCCGTCTCATGGGGCCGGACACTCAGGGTCTTGGAAAAATCCAATATATATCTGGTTATATCTCGGGTGCTATTACAGATAGAGCAATGAATCAAACTGCATTGTCTGTAGGAGGCCCTGGCGCATGAATCTGAGCAGCGGGAACGACCTCGGACAACCAGAGGCCGAGAAAACCACAGTCTCATGGGGCCGGACACTCAGGGTCAGGGGAAAATCCAATATATATCTGGTGATATCTCGGGTGCTATTAGAGATAGCGCAATAAACCAAAGTGAATTATCTGCAGGAGGCCCTGGCGCATGAATCTGTGCAGCGGGAACGACCTCGGACCACCAGGGGCCGAGACAACCACCGTCTCATGAGGCCAGACACTCAGGGTCAGGGAAAAATCCAATATATATCTGGTGATATCTCGGGTGCTATTACAAATAGCGCAATAAATCAAAGTGCATTGCTGTAGGAGGCCCTGGCGCATGAATCTGTGTAGCGGGAACGACCTCGGACCCTCAGGGGCGGAGAAAACCGCCGTCTCATGGGGCCGGACACTCAGGGTCAGGGAAAAATCCAATATATATCTGGTGATATCTCGGGTGCTATTACAGATAGCGCAATAAATCAAAGTGCATTGTCTGTAGGAGGCCCTGGCGCATGACTCTGTGCAGCGGGAACGACCTCGGACCACCAGGGGCCGAGAAAACCACCGTCTCATGGGGCCGGACGCTCAGGGTCAGGGAAAAATCCAATATATATCTGGTGATATCTCGTGTGCTATTACAGATAGCGCAATAAATCAAAGTGCATTGTATGTAGGAGGTCCTGGCGCATGAATCTGTGCAGCGGGAATGACATCGGACCACCAGGGGCCGAGAAAACCACAGTCTCATGGGGCCGGACACTCAGGGTCAGGGGAAAATCCAATATATATCTGGTGATATCTCTGGTGCTATTACAGATAGCGCAGTAAATCAAAGTGCATTGTCTGTAGGAGGCCCTGCCGCATGAATCTGGGCAGCGGGAACGACATCGGACCACCAGGGGCCGAGAAAACCACCGTCTCATGGGGCCGGACACTCAGGGTCAGGGAAAAATCCAATATATATCTGGTGATATCTCGGGTGCTATTACAGATAGCGCAATATATCAAAGTGCATTGTCTGCAGGAGGCCCTGGCGCATGCATCTGTGCAGCGGGAACGACCTCGGACAACCAGGGGCCGAGAAAACCACCGTCTCATGGGGCCGGACACTCGGGGTCATGGAAAAATCCAATATATATCTGGTGATATTCCGGGTGCTATTAGAGATAGGGCAATAAACCAAAATGAATTATCTGCAGGAGGCCCTGGCGCATGAATGTGTTTAGCGGGAACGACCTCGGACTACCAGGGGCCAAGAAAACCACCGTCTCATGGGGCCGGACTGTCATGGTCAGGGAAAAATCCATTATATATCTGGTGATATCTCGGTTGCCATTAGAGATAGCGCGATAAATCAAAGTGCATTGTCTGCAGGAGGCCCTGGCGCATGAATCTGTGCAGCGGGATCGACCTCGGACCACCAGGGGCCGAGAAAACCACTGTCTCATGGGGCCGGACATTCAGGGTCAGGGGAAAATCCAATATATATCTGGTGATATCTCGGGTGCTATTAGAGATAGCGCAATAAACCAAAGTGAATTATCTGCAGGAGGCCCTAGCGCATGGATCTGTGCAGCGGGAACGACCTCGGACCACCAGGGGCCGAGAAAACCACCGTCTCATGGGGCCGGACACTCAGAGTCCGGGGAAAATCCAATATATATCTGGTAATATCTCGGGTGCTATAACAGATACCGCAATAAACCAAGGTGCATTGTCTGTAGGAGGCCCTGGCGCATGAATCTGTGCAGCGGGAACGACCTCGGACCACCAGGGGCCGAGAAAACCACCTTCTCATGGGGCCGGACACACAGGGTCAGGGGAAAATCCAATATATATCTGGTGATATCTCGGGTGCTATTAGAGATAGCGCAATAAACCAAAGTGCATTGTCTGCAGGAGGCCCTGGCGCATGAATCTGTGCAGCGGGAACGACCTCGGACCACCAGGGGCCGAGAAAACCACCGTATCATGGGGTCGGACACCCTGGCTCAGGGAAAAATCCAATATATATCTGGTGATATCTCGGGTGCTATTAGGGATAGCGCAATAAATCACAGTGAATTATCTGCAGGGGGCCCTGGCGCATGAATCTGTGCAGCGGGATCGACATCGGACCACGAGGGACCGAGAAAACCATCGACACATGGGGCCGGACTGTCAGGGTCAAGGAAAAATCCAATATATATCTGGTGATATCTCGGGTGCTATTAGAGATAGCGAAATAAATCAAAGTGCATTGTCCGTAGGAGGCCCTTGCGCATGAATCTGTGCAGCGGGATCGACCTCGGACCACCAGGGGCCGAGAAAATCACCGTCTCATGGGGCCGGACTGTCAGGGTCAGGGAAAAATCCAATATATATCTGGTGATATCTTGGGCGCTATTAGAGATAGCGCAATAAATCAAAGTGAATTATCTGCCGGGGGCCCTGGCGCATGAATATGTGCAGCGGGAACGACCTCGGACCACGAGAGACCGAGAAAACCATCGACACATGCGGCCGGACTGTCAGGGTCATGGAAAAATCCAATATATATCTGGTGATATCTCGGGTGCTATTAGAGATAGCGAAATAAATCAAAGTGCATTGTCTGCAGGAGGCCCTAGCGCATGAATCTGTGCAGCGGGAACGACCTCGGACCCCCAGAGGTCGAGAAAACCACCGTCTCATGGGGCAGGACTCTCAGGGTCAGGGGAAAATCAAATATATATCTGGTGATATCTCGGGTGCTATTAGAGATACCGCAATAAATCAAAGTGCATTGTCCGTAGGAGGCCCTTGCGCATGAATCTGTGCAGCAGGAACGACATCGGACAACCAGGGGCCGAGAAAACCACCGTCTCATGGGGCAGGACTCTCAGGGTCAGGGGAAAATCCAATATATATCTGGTGATATCTCGGGTGCTATTGGAGATAGCGTAATAAATCAAAGTGCATTGTCTGCGGGAGGCCCTGGCGCATGAATCTGTGCAGCGGGAACGACCTCGGATCACCAGGGTCCGAGAAAACAACCGTCTCATGGGGCCGGACACTCAGGGTCGGTTGAAAAATTCAATATATATCTGGTGATATCTCGGCTGCTCTTACAGATAGCGCACCAAACCACAGTGAATTATCTGCAGCGGGCCCTGGCGCATGAATCTGGGCAGCGGGAACGACCTCGGACCACCAGGGGCGGAGAAAACCACAGTCTCATGGGGCCGGACACTCAGGGTCAGGGGAAAATCCAATATATATCTGGTGATATCTCGGGCGCTGTTAGAGATAGCGCAATAAATCAAAGTGCACTGTCTGTAGGAGGCCATGGCGCATGAATCTGGGCGGCGGCAACGACCTCGGACCACCAGGGCCCGAGAAAACCACCGCCTCATGGGGCCGGACACTCAAGGTCAGGGTAAAATCCAATATATATCTGTTGATACCTCGGGTGCTATTAGAGATAGCGCAATAAACCAAAGTGAATTATCGGCAGGGGGCCCTGGCGCATGAATCTGTGCAGCGGGAACGACCTCGGACCACCAGGGGCCGAGAAAACCACCGTCTCATGGGGCCGGTCACTCAGGGTCAGGGAAAAATCAAATATATATCTGGTGATATCTCGGGTGCTATTAGAGATAGCGCAATAAATCAAAGTTCATAGTCCGTAGGAGGCCCTTGCGCATGAATCTGTGCAGCTGGAACAACATCGGACCACCAGGGGCCGAGAAAGTTACAGATTTTCAGTATCCGTCACCCAAAGTCATGTAAAAATCCAGCATATATATGGAGCTCTCTCGGATGCTATTACAGATAGCGCAATAGATCAAAGTGCATTGTCTGTAGGAGGCCGTGGCGCATGAATCTGTGCAGCGGGAACGACCTCGGACCACCAGGGGCCGAGAAAACCACAGTCTCATGGGGCCGGGCACTCAGGGTCAGGGGAAAATCCAATATATATCTGGTGATATCTCGGGTGCTATTAGAGATAGGGCAATAAATCAAAGTGCATTGTCTGTAGGAGGCCGTGGCGCATGAATCTGGGCAGCGGGAACGACCTCGGACCACCAGAGGCCGAGAAAACCACCGTCACATGGGGCCGGACACTCAGTTTGAGGGAAAAATCCAATATATATCTGGTGATATCTCGGGTGCTATTAGAGATAGCGCAATAAACCAAAGTACATTGTCCGTAGGAGGCCCTTGCGCATGAATCTGTGCAGCTGGACCGACATCGGAACACCAGGGACCGAGAAAATTACAGATTTTCGGTATCCGTCACCCAAAGTCATGTAAAAATCCAGCATATATATGGAGCTTTCTCGGGTGCTATTACAGATAGCGCAATTAATCAAATTGCATTGTCTGTAGGAGGCCCTGGCGCATGAATCTGGACAGCGGGAATGACCTCGGACCACCAGGGGCCGAGAAAACCACCGACTCATGGGGCCGGTCACTCAGGGTCAGGGAAAAATCAAATATATATCTGGTGATATCTCGGGTGCTATTAGAGATACCGCAATAAATCAAAGTGCATTGTCCGTAGGAGGCCCTTGCGCATGAATCTGTGCAGCAGGAACGACATCGGACCACCAGGGGCAGAGAAAACCACCGTCTCATGGGGCAGGACTCTCAGGGTCAGGGGAAAATCCAATATATATCTGGTGATATCTCGGGTGCTATTGGAGATAGCGTAATAAATCAAAGTGCATTGTCTGCGGGAGGCCCTGGCGCATGAATCTGTGCAGCGGGAACGACCTCGGATCACCAGGGTCCGAGAAAACCACAGTCTCATGGGGCCGGACACTCAGGGTCAGGGGAAAATCCAATATATATCTGGTGATATCTCGGGCGCTATTAGAGATAGCGCAATAAATCATAGTGAATTGTCCGTAGGAGGCCCATGCGCATGAATCTATGCAGCAGGAACGACATCGGACCACCAGGGACCGAGAAAATTATAGATTTTCAGTATCCGTCACCCAAAGTCATGTAAAATTCCAGCATATATATGGAGCTCTCTCGGGAGCTATTACAGATATCGCAATAAATCAAAGTGCATTGTCTGTAGGAGGCCGTGGCGCATGAATCTGGGCAGCGGGGACGACCTCGGACCACCAGGGGCCGAGAAAACCACCGTCTCATGGGGCCGGACACTCAGGGTCAGGGGAAAATCCAATATATGTCTGGTGATATCTCGGGTTCTATTAGAGAAAGCGCAATAAAGCAAAGTGAATTATCTGCAGGAGGCATTGGCGCATGAATCTGTGCAGCGGGAACGACCTCGGACCACCAGGGGCCGAGAAAACCACCGTCTCATGGGGCCGGACACTCAGGGTCAGGGAAAAATCCAATATATATCTGGTGATATCTCGGGTGCTATTACAGATAGCGCAACAAATCAAAGTGCATTGTCTGTAGGAGGCCCTGGCGCATGAATCTGGGCAGCGGGAACGACCTCGGACCACCAGGGGCCGAGAAAACCACCGTCTCATGAGGCCGGACACTCAGGGTCAAGGGAAAATCCAATATATATCTGGTGATATCTCGGGTGCTATTAGAGATAGCGCAATAAACCAAAGTGAATTATCTGCAGGAGGCGCTAGCGCATGCATCTGTGCAGCGGGAACGACCTCGGACCACCAGGGGCCGAGGAAACCACCGTCTCATGGGGCCGGACACTCAGGGTCTGGGTAAAATCAAATATATATCTGGTGATATCACGGGTGCTATTAGAGATAGCGCAATAAATCAAAGTGCATTGTCCGCAGGAGGCCCTTGCGCACGAATCTGTGCAGCAGGAATGACATCGGACCACCAGGGGCCTAGAAAATGACAGATTTTCGGTATCCGTCACCCAATGTCATATAAAAATCCCGTATATATATGTTGCTTTCTCGGGTGCTATTACAGATAGCGCAATAAATCAACGTGCATTGTCTGTAGGAGGCCCTGGCGCATGAATCTGGGCGGCGGGAACGACCTCGGACCACCAGAGGCCGAGAAAACCACAGTCTCATGGGGCCGGACACTCAGGCTCAGGGGAAAATCCAATATATATCTGGTGATATCTCGGGTGCTATTAGAGATAGCGCAATAAACCAAAGTGAATTATCTGCAGGAGGCCCTGTCGCATGCGTGTGTGCAGCGGGAACGACCTCGGACCACCAGGGGCCGAGAAAACCCCCGTCTCATGGGGCCGGACACTCAGGGTCTTGGAAAAATCCAATATATATCTGGTTATATCTCGGGTGCTATTACAGATAGAGCAATGAATCAAACTGCATTGTCTGTAGGAGGCCCTGGCGCATGAATCTGAGCAGCGGGAACGACCTCGGACAACCAGAGGCCGAGAAAACCACAGTCTCATGGGGCCGGACACTCAGGGTCAGGGGAAAATCCAATATATATCTGGTGATATCTCGGGTGCTATTAGAGATAGCGCAATAAACCAAAGTGAATTATCTGCAGGAGGCCCTGGCGCATGAATCTGTGCAGCGGGAACGACCTCGGACCACCAGGGGCCGAGACAACCACCGTCTCATGAGGCCAGACACTCAGGGTCAGGGAAAAATCCAATATATATCTGGTGATATCTCGGGTGCTATTACAGATAGCGCAATAAATCAAAGTGCATTGTCTGTAGGAGGCCCTGCCGCATGCATCTGGGCAGGGGGAACGACCTCGGGCCACCAGGGGCCGAGAAAACCACCGTCTCATGGGGCCGGACACTCAGGTTCAGGGAAAAATCCAATATATATCTGGTGATATCTCGGGTGCTATTAGAGATAGCGCAATAAACCAAAGTGAATTATCTGCAGGAGGCCTTGGCGCATGAATCTGTGCAGCGGGAACGACCTCGGACCACCAGGGGCCGAGACAACCACCGTCTCATGGGGCCGGACACTCAGGGTCAGGGAAAAATCCAATATATATCTGGTGATATCTCGGGTGCTATTACAAATAGCGCAATAAATCAAAGTGCATTGCTGTAGGAGGCCCTGGCGCATGAATCTGTGTAGCGGGAACGACCTCGGACCCTCAGGGGCGGAGAAAACCGCCGTCTCATGGGGCCGGACACTCAGGGTCAGGGAAAAATCCAATATATATCTGGTGATATCTCGGGTGCTATTACAGATAGCGCAATAAATCAAAGTGCATTGTCTGTAGGAGGCCCTGGCGCATGACTCTGTGCAGCGGGAACGACCTCGGACCACCAGGGGCCGAGAAAACCACCGTCTCATGGGGCCGGACGCTCAGGGTCAGGGAAAAATCCAATATATATCTGGTGATATCTCGTGTGCTATTACAGATAGCGCAATAAATCAAAGTGCATTGTATGTAGGAGGTCCTGGCGCATGAATCTGTGCAGCGGGAATGACATCGGACCACCAGGGGCCGAGAAAACCACAGTCTCATGGGGCCGGACACTCAGGGTCAGGGGAAAATCCAATATATATCTGGTGATATCTCTGGTGCTATTACAGATAGCGCAGTAAATCAAAGTGCATTGTCTGTAGGAGGCCCTGCCGCATGAATCTGGGCAGCGGGAACGACATCGGACCACCAGGGGCCGAGAAAACCACCGTCTCATGGGGCCGGACACTCAGGGTCAGGGAAAAATCCAATATATATCCGCTGATATCTCGGGTGCTATTACAGATAGCGCAATAAATCAAAGTGCATTGTCTGTAGGAGGCCCTGGCGCATGAATCTGGGCAGCGGGAACGACCTCGGACCACCAGGGCCCGAGAAAACCACCGTCTCATGTGGCCGGACACTCAGGGTCAGGGGAAAATGCAATATATATCTGGTGATATCTCGGGTGCTATTAGAGATAGCGCAATAAACCAAAGTGAATTATCTGCAGGAGGCCCTGGCGCATGAATCTGTGTAGCGGGAACGACCTCGGACCACCAGGGGCCGAGAAAACCACCGTCTCATGGGGCCGGGCACTCAGGGTCAGGGAAAAATCAAATATATATGTGGCGATATATCGGGTGCTATTACAGATAGCGCAATAAATCAAAGTGCATTGTCTGTAGGAGGCCCTGGCGCATGCATCTGTGCAGCGGGAACGACCTCGGACCACCAGGGGCCGAGAAAACCACCGTCTGATGGGGCCGGACACTCAGGGTCAGGGAAAAATCCAATATATATCTGGTGATATCTCGGGTGCCATTAGAGATAGCGCGATAAATCAAAGTGCATTCTCTGTAGGAGGCCCTGCCGCATGAATCTGGGCAGCGGGAACGACCTCGGACCACGAGGGGCCGAGAGAACCACAGTCTCATGGGGCCGGACACTCAGGGTCAGGGAAAAATCCAATATATATCTGGTGATATCTCGGGTGCTATTAGAGATAGCGCAATAAACCAAAGTGAATTATCTGCAGGAGGCCCTGCCGCATGAATCCGGGCAGCGGGAACGACATCGGACCACCAGGGGCCGAGAAAACCACCGTCTCATGGGGCCGGACACTCAGGGTTCGGGAAAAATCCAATATATATCCGCCGATATCTCGGGTGCTATTACAGATAGCGCAAGAAATCAAAGTGCATTGTCTGTAGGAGGCCCTGCCGCATGAATCTGGGCAGCGGGAACGACCTCGGACCACCAGGGGCCGAGAAAACCACCGTCTCATGGTGCCGGACACTCAGGGTCAGGGAAAAATCCAATATATATCCGGTGATATCCCGGGTGCTATTACAGATAGCGCAATAAATCAAAGTGCATTGTCTGTAGGAGGCCCTGGCGCATGAATCTGGGCAGCGGGTACGACCTCGGACCACCAGGGGCCGAGAAAACCACCGTCTCATGGGGCCGGGAACTCAGGGTCAGGGAAAAATCAAATATATATCGGGCGATATATCGGGTGCTATTACAGATAGCGCAATAAATCAAAGTGCATTGTCTGCAGGAGGCCCTGGCGCATGCATCTGTGCAGCGGGAACGACCTCGTACCACCAGGGGCCGAGAAAACCACCGTCTCATGGTGTCGGACACTCAGGGTCAGGGAAAAATCCAATATATATTTGGTGATATCTCAGGTGCTATTACAGATAGCGCGATAAATCAAAGTGCATTGTCTGCAGGAGGCCCTGGCGCATGAACCTGTGCAGCGGGAACGACCTCGGACCACGAGGGGCCGAGAAAACCACAGTCTCATGGGGCCGGACACTCAGGGTCAGGGAAAAATCCAATATATATCTGGTGATATCTCGGGTGCTATTACAGATAGCGCAATATATCAAAGTGCATTGTCTGCAGGAGGCCCTGGCGCATGCATCTGTGCAGCGGGAACGACCTCGGACAACCAGGGGCCGAGAAAACCACCGTCTCATGGGGCCGGACACTCGGGGTCATGGAAAAATCCAATATATATCTGGTGATATTCCGGGTGCTATTAGAGATAGCGCAATAAACCAAAATGAATTATCTGCAGGAGGCCCTGGCGCATGAATGTGTTTAGCGGGAACGACCTCGGACTACCAGGGGCCAAGAAAACCACCGTCTCATGGGGCCGGACTGTCATGGTCAGGGAAAAATCCATTATATATCTGGTGATATCTCGGTTGCCATTAGAGATAGCGCGATAAATCAAAGTGCATTGTCTGCAGGAGGCCCTGGCGCATGAATCTGTGCAGCGGGAACGACCTCGGACCACCAGGGGCCGAGAAAACCACAGTCTCATGGGGTCGGACACACAGGGTCAGGGAAAAATCCAATATATGTCTGGTGATATCTCGGGCGCTATTAGAGATAGCGCAATAAATCATAGTGCATTGTCCGTAGGAGGCCCATGCGCATGAATCGATGCAGCAGGAACGACATCGGACCACCAGGGACCGAGAAAATTACAGATTTTCAGTATCCGTCACCCAAAGTCATGTAAAATTCCAGCATATATATGGAGCTCTCTCGGGAGCTATTACAGATATCGCAATAAATCAAAGTGCATTGTCTGTAGGAGGCCGTGGCGCATGAATCTGGGCAGCGGGAACGACCTCGGACCACCAGGGGCCGAGGAAACCACCGTCTCATGGCGCCGGACACTCAGGGTCAGGGGAAAATCCAATATATATCTTGTGATATCTCGGGTGCTATTACAGATAGCGCAATAAATCAAAGTGCATTGTCCGTAGGAGGCACTTGCGCATGAATCTGTGCAGCTGGACCGACATCGGAACACCAGGGGCCGAGAAAATTACAGATTTTCGGTATCCGTCACCCAAAGTCATGTAAAAATCCAGCATATATATGGAGCTTTCTCGGGTGCTATTACAGATAGCGCAAAAAATCAAATTGCATTGTCTGTAGGAGGCCCTGGCGCATGTATCTGTGCAGCGGGAACGACCTCGGACCACCAGGGGCCGAGAAAACCACCGACACATGGGGCCGGACTGTCAGGGTCAGGGAAAAATCCAATATATATCTGGTGATATCTCGGGTCCTATTAGAGATAGCGCAATAAACCAAAGTGAATTATCTATAGGAGGCCCAGGCGCATGAATCTGTGCAGCGGGATCGACCTCGGACCACCAGGGGCCGAGAAAACCTCCATCTCATGGGGTCGGACCCACAGGGTCAGGGAAAAATCCAATATATGACTGGTTATATCTCGGGTGCTATTAGAGATAGCGAAATAAATCAAAGTGCATTGTCTGCAGGAGGCCCTGGCGCATGAATCTGTGCAGGGGGAACGACCTCGTACCACCAGGGGCCGAGAAAACCACCGTCCCATGGGGCCGGACACTCAGGGTCAGGGGAAAATCCAATATATATCTGTTGATATCTCGGGTGCTATTACAGATAGCGCATTAAATCAAAGTGCATTGTCTGTAGGAGGCCCTGGCGCATGAATCTGTGCAGCGGGATCGACCTCGGACCACCAGGGGCAGAGAAAATCACCGTCTCATGGGGCCGGACTGTCAGGGTCAGGGAAAAATCTAATATATATCTGGTGATATCTCGGGTGCTATTAGAGATAGCGCAATAAATCAAAGTGCATTGTCTGCAGGAGGCCCTGGCGCATGAATCTGTGCAGCGGGAACGACCTCGGACCACCAGGGGCCGAGAAAACCACCGTCTCATGGGGTCGGACACACAGGGTCGGGGAAAAATCCAATATATATCTGGTGATATCTCGGGTGCTATTACAGATAGCGCAATAAACCAAAGTGCATTGCCTGCTGGAGGCCCTGGCGCATGAATCTGTGCAGCGGGAATGACCTCGGACCACCAGGGGCAGAGAAAACCACCGTCTCATGGGGTCGGACACTCAGGGTAAGGGGAAAACTCCAATATATATCTGGTGATATCTCGGGTGCTATTACAGATAGCGCAATAAATCAAAGTGCATTGTCTGTTGGAGGCCCTGGCGCATGAATCTGTGCAGCGGGATCGACCTCGGACCACCAGGGTCCGAGATAATCACCGGCACATGGGGCCGGACACTCAGGGTCGGGAAAAAATTCAATATATATATCTGGTGATAGTTCGGGTGCTCTTACAGATAGCGCACTAAACCAAAGTGAATTATCTATAGGAGGCCCTGGCGCATGAATCTGTGCAGCGGGAACGACCTCGGACCACCAGGGGCCGAGAAAACCACAGTCTCATGGGGTCGGACACACAGGGTCAGGGAAAAATCCAATATATGTCTGGTTATATCTCGGGTGCTATTAGAGATAGCGAAATAAATCAAAGTGCATTGTCTGCAGGAGGCCCTGGCGCATGAATCTGTGCAGCGGGAACGACCTCGTACCACCAGGGGCCGAGAAAACCACAGTCTCATGGGGCCGGACACTCAGGGTCAGGGGAAAATCCAATATATATCTGGTGATATCTCGGGTGCTATTAGAGATAGCGAAATAAATCAAAGTGAATTATCTGCAGGGGGCCCAGGCGCATGAATCTGTGCAGCGGTATCGACCTCGGACCACCAGGGGCCGAGATAACCACCGACACATGGGGCCGGACAATCATGGTCAGGGATAAATCCAGCATATATCTGGTGATATCTTGGGTGCTATTAGAGATAGCGCAATAAATCAAAGTGAATTATCTGCAGGAGGCCCTGGCGCATGAATCTGTGCAGCGTGATCTACCTCGGACCACCAGGGGCCGAGAAAATTAGAGCTTTTCTGTATCCGTCGCCCAAGGTCATGTAAAAATCCGGCATATATCTGGTGATATCTCGGGTGCTATTACGGATAGCGCGATAAATCAAAGTGCATTGTCTGCAGGAAGCGCATGGCGCATGAATCTGTGCAGCGGGAACGGCCTCGGACCACCAGGGGCCGAGAAAACCACCGTTTCATGAGGCCGGACACTCAGGCTCAAGGAAAAATCCAATATATATCTGGTGATATCTCGGGTGATATTACAGATAGCGCAATAAACCAAAGCGAATTATCTGCAGGAGGCCCTGGCGCATGAATCTGTGCCGCGGGAACGACCTTGGAACACCAGGGGTCGAGAGAACCACCGACGCATGGGGCCGGACACTCAGGGTAAGGGAAAAATCCAATATATATCTGGTGATATCTCGGGTGCTCTTACAGATAGCGCACTAAACAAAAGTGAATTATCTGCAGGGGGCCCTGGCGCATGAATCTGTGCAGCGGGATCGACCTCGAACCACCAGGGGCCGGGAAAACCACCGACACATGGGGCCGGACACTCAGGGTCAGGGAAAAATCCAGCATATATCTGGCGGTATCTCGGGTGCTATTACAGATAGCGCAATAAACCAAAGTACATTGTCTGCAGGAGGCCCTGGCGCATGAATCTGTGCAGCGGGATCGACCTCGGACCACCAGGGGCCGAGAAAACCACCGTCTCATGGGGTCGGACACTCTGGGTCAGGGAAAAATCCAATATAAATCTGGTGATATCTCGGGTGCTATTACAGATAGCGCAATAAGTCAAAGTGCATTGTCTGCAGGAGGCCCTGGCGCATGAATCTGTGCAGTGGGAACGACCTCGGACCACTAGGGGCCGAGAAAACCACCGTCTCATGGGGTCGGACTGTCAGGGTCAGGGAAAAATCCAATATATATCTGGTGATATCTCGGGTGCTATTAGAGATAGCGCAGTAAATCAAAGTTCATTGTCCGTATGAGGCCCTTGCGCATGAATCTGTGCCGCGGGAACGACCTCGGACCAGCAGGGGCGAGAAAACCACCGACGCATGGGGCCGGACACCCAAGGTCATGTAAAAATCCAGAATGTATCTGATGATATCTCGGGTGCTATTACAGATAGCGCAATAAATCAAAGTGCATTGTCTGTAGGAGGCCCTGGCGCATGAATCTGTGCAGCGGGATCGTCCTCGGACCACCAGGGGCCGAGAAAATCACCGTCACATGGGGCCGGTCTGTCAGGGTCAGGGAAAAATCCAATATATATCTGGTGATATCTCGGGTGCTATTAGAGATAGCGCTATAAATCAAAGTATCAATATAGTTTTGTTAGTTTTATATAGTTTTACATAGTTTTATATAGTTTTATTAGTTTTCTACAGTTTTATATAGTTCTATATAGTTTTATTGAGTTTTATATAGTTTTATATAGTTTTATATAGTTTTATATAGTTTTAAATAGTTTTATATAGTTTTTTATAGTTTTATATAGTTTTGTTAGTTTTATATAGTTTTATATAGTTTTATATAGTTTTTTTAGTTTTATATAGTTTTATATAGTTTTGTAGAGTTTTGTTAGTTTTATATATTTTTGTATAGTTTTATATAGTTTTATATAGTTTTGTTAGTTTTATACATTTTTAAATAGTTTTACATAGTTTTATATAGTTTTATAGAGGTTTATATAGGTTTATATAGTTTTGTTAGTTTTATACAGTTTTACATAGTTTTATAGATTATTATATAGTTTAATATAGTTTTATTAGTTTTATACAGTTTTATATAGTACTATATAGTTTTATATAATTTTAATAATTTTATATAGTTTTATATAGTTTTTTATAGTTTTATATAGTTTTGTTAGTATTATATAGTTTTATATAGTTTTATATATTTTTATATAGCTTTATACAGTTTTATATAGTTCTATAGAGTTTTATATAGGTTTGTATAGTTTTGTTAGTTTTATATAGCTTTATATAGTTTTATATAGTTTTATATAGTTTTGTAGAGTTTTGTATATTTTTATATAGTTTTATATAGTTTTAAATAGATCTACAAAGTTTTATAGAGTTTTATATAGTTTTATATAGTTTGATATTGTTTGATATAGTTTTATAGAGTTTTATAAAGTTTTATATAGTTTTGTATAGTTTTGTTAGTTTTATATATTTTTATATAGTTTTATATAGTTTTATAGAGGTTTATATGGTTTTATATAGTTTTGTTAGTTTTATACAGTTTTACATAGTTTTATAGGGTATTATATAGTTTTATATAGTACTATATAGTTTTCTATAATTTTAATAGTTTCATATAGTTTTATATAGTTTTTTATAGTTTGATATAGTTTTGTTATTTTTATATAGTTTTTTATAGTTTTATGTAGTTTTATATAGTTTTATTAGTTTTATATAGTTTTATATGGTGTTATATAGTTTTATATACTTTTATATAGTTTTGTTAGTTTTATATAGTTTTATATAGTTATATATAGGTTTATTAGTTTTATATAGTTTTATATAGTTTTATATAGTTTTGTTACTTTTATATAGTTTTATATAGTTTTGTATAGTTTTATTAGTTTTATAAAGTTTTATATAGTGTTATATAGTTTTATAGAGGTTTATATAGTTTTACATAGTTTTGCTAGTTTTATACAGATTTACATAGTTTTATAGGGTATTATATAGTTTTATATAGTTTTATTAGTTTTATACAGTTCTATATAGTACTATATAGTTTTATATAATTTTAATAGTTTTATATAGTTTTATATAGTTTTATAAAGTACCATATAGTTTTTATAGTTTTATTAGTTTTATATAGTTTTATATAGTACTATATAGTTTTATATAATTTTATTAGTTTTATATAGTTTTATACAGTTTTATATAGTTTTATATAGTTTTATATAGTTTTATAGAGGTTTATATAATTTTGTTATTTTTATATATTATTATATAGTTTTATACAATTTTATATAGTACTATATAGTTTTCTATCATTTTAATAGTTTTATATAGTTTTATATAGTTTTTTATTGTTTGATATAGTTTTGTTATTTTTATATAGTTTTTTATAGTTTTTTTATAGTTTTATAAAGTTTTATATAGTTTTCTATAGTTTTTTATAGTTTGATATAGTTTTGTTATTTTTATATAGTTTTTTATAGTTTTTTATAGTTTTGTATAGTTCTTTAGAGTTTTATATAGGTTCTTATAGTTTTGTTAGTTATATATAGTTTTATTAAGTTTTATATAGTTTTATATACTCTTATATAGCTTTATATAGTTTTATATACTATTATACAGTTTTATATTGTTTTAAATAGTTCTACATAGTTTTATACAGCTATATATAGTTTCATATAGTTTTATACAGTTTCATACAGTTATATATAGTTTTATATAGTACTATATAGTTTTATATAGTTTTGTATAGTTTTATATAGTGTTATATAGTTTTATAGAGTTTCATATAGTTTCGTATCGTTTTATATAGTTTTATATAGTTTTATATAGTTTTGTTAGCTTTTTATGGTTTTATATAGTTTTGTATAGTTTTATATAGTTCTATAGAGTTTTACATGGCTATATATAGTTTTGTTAGTTTTATATAATTTTAATAGTTTTATAGTGTTTTATATAGTTTTTTATAGTTTTATATAGTTTTGTTAGTTTTATATAGTTTTATATAGTTTTATATAGTTTTATGTAGTTTTATATAGTTTTATATAGTTTTATAGAGTTTTATATAGTTTTATATAGTTTTGTTACTCTTATATAGTTTTGTTAGTTTTATATAGTTTTTTATAGTTTTATATAGTTTTATATAGTTTTGTATAGTTTTATATAGTTTTATTAGTTTTATTAGTTTTATTAGTTTTATATAGTTTTATATAGTGTTATTAGTTTTATACAGTTTTATATAGTTTTATATAGTTTAATAGAGTTTTATATAGTTTTATATAGTATTATACAGTTTTATATAGTTTTATATAGTTTTATATAGTTTTATATAGTTCTATAGAGTTTTGTTAGTTTTATATAGTTTTATATAGTTTTATATAGTTTTATGTAGTTTTATATAGTTTTATATAGTTTTATAGAGTTTTATATAGTTTTATATAGCTTTGTTACTCTTATATAGTTTTGTTAGTTTTATATAGTTTTTTATAGTTTTATATAGTTTTATATAGTTTTGTATAGTTTTATATAGTTTTATTAGTTTTATTAGTTTTATTAGTTTTATATAGTTTTATATAGTGTTATTAGTTTTATACAGTTTTATATAGTTTTATATAGGTTAATAGAATTTTATATAGTTTTATATAGTATTATACAGTTTTATATAGTTTTATATAGTTTTATATAGTTTTATATAGTTTTGTTACTCTTATATAGTTTTGTTAGTTTTATATAGTTTTTTATAGTTTTATATAGTTTTATATAGTTTTATATAGTTTTGTATAGTTTTATATAGTTTTATTAGTTTTATTAGTTTTATTAGTTTTATATAGTTTTGTATAGTTTTATTAGTTTTATACAGTTTTATATTGTTTTATATAGTTTTATATAGTTTTATTAGTTTTATATCGTCTTATATACTTTTATATAATTTTATATAGATTTGTTAGTATTATATAGTTTTATATAGTTTTATATAGTTTTATATAGTTTTATATAGTTTTATATAGTTTTATGTAGTTTTATATAGTTTTATATAGTTTTATAGAGTTTTATATAGTTTTATAGAGTTTTATATAGTTTTATATAGTTTTGTTACTCTTATATAGTTTTGTTAGTTTTATATAGTTTTTTATAGTTTTATATAGTTTTATATAGTTTTATATAGTTTTGTTAGTTTTATATAGTTTTATATAGTTTTATATAGTACTATATAGTTTTTATCGTTTTATTAGTTTTATATAGTTTTATATAGTACTATATAGTTTTATATAATTTTATTAGTTTTATATAGTTTTGTTAGTTTAGTATAGATTTATATAGTTTTATATAGTTTTACAGAGTTTTATATAGTTTTATATAGTATTGTTAGTTTTATATAGTTTTATATAGTTTTATATAGTACTATATAGTTTTTATAGTTTTATTAGTTTTATATAGTTTTATATAGTACTATATAGTTTTATATAGTTTTATATAGTTTTACAGAGTTTTATATAGTTTTATATAGTATTGTTAGTTTTATATAGTTTTATATAGTTTTATATAGTACTATATAGTTTTTATAGTTTTATTAGTTTTATATAGTTTTATATAGTTTTACAGAGTTTTATATAGTTTTATATAGTATTGTTAGTTTTATATAGTTTTATATAGTTTTATATAGTACTATATAGTTTTTATAGTTTTATTAGTTTTATATAGTTTTATATAGTTCTATAGAGTTTTATGTAGGTTTATACAGTTTTGTTAGTTTTATATAGTTTTTTATAGTTTTATATAATTTTATATAGTTTTATTTAGTTCTATAGAGTTTTATATAGGCTCTTATAGTTTTGTTAGTTTTATATAGTTTTATAAAGTTTTATATAGTTTTATATAGTCTTATATAGCTCTATATAGTTTTATATAGTATTATACAGTTTTATATAGTTTTAAATAGTTCTACATAGTTTTATACAGCTTTATATAGTTTCATATAGTTTTATACAGTTTCATACAGTTTTATATAGTTTAAATAGTTTTATATAGTTTTGTTAGTTTTATATAGTTTTGTATAGTTTGATATAGTTTTATAGAGTTTTATATAGTTTTATATAGTTTTATATAGTTTTATATAGATTTATATAGTACTATATAGTTTTTATAGTTTTATTAGTTTTATATAGTTTTATATAGTACTATATAGTTTTATATAGTTTTATATAGTTTTACAGAGTTTTATATAGTTTTATATAGTATTGTTAGTTTTATATAGTTTTATATAGTTTTATATAGTACTATATAGTTTTTATAGTTTTATTAGTTTTATATAGTTTTATATAGTTCTATAGAGTTTTATGTAGGTTTATACAGTTTTGTTAGTTTTATATAGTTTTTTATAGTTTTATATAATTTTATATAGTTTTATTTAGTTCTATAGAGTTTTATATAGGCTCTTATAGTTTTGTTAGTTTTATATAGTTTTATAAAGTTTTATATAGTTTTATGTAGTCTTATATAGCTCTATATAGTTTTATACAGTATTATACAGTTTTATATAGTTTTAAATAGTTCTACATAGTTTTATACAGCTTTATATAGTTTCATATAGTTTTATACAGTTTCATACAGTTTTATATAGTTTAAATAGTTTTATATAGTTTTGTTAGTTTTATATAGTTTTGTATAGTTTTATATAGTTTTATAGAGTTTTATATAGTTTTATATAGTTTTATATAGTTTTATTAGTTTTATATAGTTTTATATGGTGTTATATAGTTTTATATACTTTTATATAGTTTTGTTAGTTTTATATAGTTTTATATAGTTATATATAGGTTTATTAGTTTTATATAGTTTTGTAGAGTTTTATATAGTTTTATATGGTTTTATATAGTTTTTTATAGTTTTATTAGCTTTATACAGTTTTATATAGTACTATATAGTTTTATATAATTTTAATAGTTTTATATAGTTTTATATAGTTTTTTGTAGTTTTATATAGTTTTGTTAGTTTTATATAGTTTTACATAGTTTTATACAGTTTTATTAGTTTTCTATTGTTTTATATAGTTCTATATAGTTTTATTGAGTTTTATATAGTTTTATATAGTTTTATATAGTTTTATATAGTTTTAAATAGTTTTATATAGTTTTTTATAGTTTTATATAGTTTTGTTAGTTTTATATAGTTTTATATAGTTTTATATAGTTTTTTTAGTTTTATACAGTTTTATATAGTTTTGTAGAGTTTTGTTAGTTTTATATATTTTTGTATAGTTTTATATAGTTTTATATAGTTTTGTTAGTTTTATACATTTTTAAATAGTTTTATATAGTTTTATATAGTTTTATAGAGGTTTATATAGGTTTATATAGTTTTGTTAGTTTTATACAGTTTTACATAGTTTTATAGATTATTATATAGTTTAATATAGTTTTATTAGTTTTATACAGTTTTATATAGTACTATATAGTTTTATATAATTTTAATAATTTTATATAGTTTTATATAGTTTTTTATAGTTTTATATAGTTTTTTTAGTATTATATAGTTTTATATAGTTTTATACAGTTTTATATAGTTCTATAGAGTTTTATTTTAGGTTTGTATAGTTTTGTTAGTTTTATATAGCTTTATATAGTTTTATATAGTTTTATATAGTTTTGTAGAGTTTTGTATATTTTTATATAGTTTTATATAGTTTTAAATAGATCTACAAAGTTTTATAGAGTTTTATATAGTTTTATATAGTTTGATATTGTTTGATATAGTTTTATAGAGTTTTATAAAGTTTTATATAGTTTTGTATAGTTTTGTTAGTTTTATATATTTTTATATAGTTTTATATAGTTTTATAGAGGTTTATATGGTTTTATATAGTTTTGTTAGTTTTATACAGTTTTACATAGTTTTATAGGGTATTATATAGTTTTATATAGTACTATATAGTTTTCTATAATTTTAATAGTTTCATATAGTTTTATATAGTTTTTTATAGTTTGATATAGTTTTGTTATTTTTATATAGTTTTTTATAGTTTTATATAGTTTTATATAGTTTTATATAGTTTTATATAGTTTTATTAGTTTTATATAGTTTTATATGGTGTTATATAGTTTTATATACTTTTATATAGTTTTGTTAGTTTTATATAGTTTTATATAGTTATATATAGGTTTATTAGTTTTATATAGTTTTATATAGTTTTATATAGTTTTGTTACTTTTATATAGTTTTATATAGTTTTGTATAGTTTTATTAGTTTTATAAAGTTTTATATAGTGTTATATAGTTTTATAGAGGTTTATATAGTTTTACATAGTTTTGCTAGTTTTATACAGATTTACATAGTTTTATAGGGTATTATATAGTTTTATATAGTTTTATTAGTTTTATACAGTTCTATATGGTACTATATAGTTTTATATAATTTTAATAGGTTTATATAGTTTTATATAGTTTTATAAAGTACCATATAGTTTTTATAGTTTTATTAGTTTTATATAGTTTTATATAGTACTATATAGTTTATATAATTTTATTAGTTTTATATAGTTTTATACAGTTTTATATAGTTTTATATAGTTTTATATAGTTTTATAGAGGTTTATATAATTTTGTTATTTTTATATATTATTATATAGTTTTATACAATTTTATATAGTACTATATAGTTTTCTATAATTTTAATAGTTTTATATAGTTTTATATAGTTTTTTGTAGTTTTATATAGTTTTGTTAGTTTTATATAGTTTTACATAGTTTTATACAGTTTTATTAGTTTTCTATTGTTTTATATAGTTCTATATAGTTTTATTGAGTTTTATATAGTTTTATATAGTTTTATATAGTTTTATATAGTTTTAAATAGTTTTATATAGTTTTTTATAGTTTTATATAGTTTTGTTAGTTTTATATAGTTTTATATAGTTTTATATAGTTTTTTTAGTTTTATACAGTTTTATATAGTTTTGTAGAGTTTTGTTAGTTTTATATATTTTGTATAGTTTTATATAGTTTTATATAGTTTTGTTAGTTTTATACATTTTTAAATAGTTTTATATAGTTTTATATAGTTTTATAGAGGTTTATATAGGTTTATATAGTTTTGTTAGTTTTATACAGTTTTACATAGTTTTATAGATTATTATATAGTTTAATATAGTTTTATTAGTTTTATACAGTTTTATATAGTACTATATAGTTTTATATAATTTTAATAATTTTATATAGTTTTATATAGTTTTTTATAGTTTTATATAGTTTTTTTAGTATTATATAGTTTATATAGTTTTATACAGTTTTATATAGTTCTATAGAGTTTTATTTTAGGTTTGTATAGTTTTGTTAGTTTTATATAGCTTTATATAGTTTTATATAGTTTTATATAGTTTTGTAGAGTTTTGTATATTTTTATATAGTTTTATATAGTTTTAAATAGATCTACAAAGTTTTATAGAGTTTTATATAGTTTTATATAGTTTGATATTGTTTGATATAGTTTTATAGAGTTTTATAAAGTTTTATATAGTTTTGTATAGTTTTGTTAGTTTTATATATTTTTATATAGTTTTATATAGTTTTATAGAGGTTTATATGGTTTTATATAGTTTTGTTAGTTTTATACAGTTTTACATAGTTTTATAGGGTATTATATAGTTTTATATAGTACTATATAGTTTTCTATAATTTTAATAGTTTCATATAGTTTTATATAGTTTTTTATAGTTTGATATAGTTTTGTTATTTTTATATAGTTTTTTATAGTTTTATATAGTTTTATATAGTTTTATATAGTTTTATATAGTTTTATTAGTTTTATATAGTTTTATATGGTGTTATATAGTTTTATATACTTTTATATAGTTTTGTTTAGTTTTATATAGTTTTATATAGTTATATATAGGTTTATTAGTTTTATATAGTTTTATATAGTTTTATATAGTTTTGTTACTTTTATATAGTTTTATATAGTTTTGTATAGTTTTATTAGTTTTATAAAGTTTTATATAGTGTTATATAGTTTTATAGAGGTTTATATAGTTTTACATAGTTTTGCTAGTTTTATACAGATTTACATAGTTTTATAGGGTATTATATAGTTTTATATAGTTTTATTAGTTTTATACAGTTCTATATGGTACTATATAGTTTTATATAATTTTAATAGGTTTATATAGTTTTATATAGTTTTATAAAGTACCATATAGTTTTTATAGTTTTATTAGTTTTATATAGTTTTATATAGTACTATATAGTTTTATATAATTTTATTAGTTTTATATAGTTTTATACAGTTTTATATAGTTTTATATAGTTTTATATAGTTTTATAGAGGTTTATATAATTTTGTTATTTTTATATATTATTATATAGTTTTATACAATTTTATATAGTACTATATAGTTTTCTATAATTTTAATAGTTTTATATAGTTTTATATAGTTTTTTATTGTTTGATATAGTTTTGTTATTTTTATATAGTTTTTTATAGTTTTTTTATAGTTTTATAAGTTTTATATAGTTTTCTATAGTTTTTTATAGTTTGATATAGTTTTGTTATTTTTATATAGTTTTTTATAGTTTTTTATAGTTTTGTATAGTTCTTTAGAGTTTTATATAGGTTCTTATAGTTTTGTAGTTATATATAGTTTTATTAAGTTTTATATAGTTTTATATACTCTTATATAGCTTTATATAGTTTTATATACTATTATACAGTTTTATATTGTTTTAAATAGTTCTACATAGTTTATACAGCTATATATAGTTTCATATAGTTTTATACAGTTTCATACAGTTTTATATAGTTTAAATAGTTTATATAGTTTCGTATCGTTTTATATAATTTTATACAGTTATATATAGTTTTATATAGTACTATATAGTTTTATATAGTTTTGTATAGTTTTATATAGTGTTAATATAGTTTTATAGAGTTTCATATAGTTTCGTATCGTTTTATATAGTTTTATATAGTTTTATATAGTTTTGTTATCTTTTTATGGTTTTATATAGTTTTGTATAGTTTTATATAGTTCTATAGAGTTTTACATGGCTATATATAGTTTTGTTAGTTTTATATAATTTTAATAGTTGTATAGTGTTTTATATAGTTTTTTATAGTTTTATATAGTTTTGTTAGTTTTATATAGTTTTATATAGTTTTATATAGTTTTATGTAGTTTTATGTAGTTTTATATAGTTTTATATAGTTTTATAGAGTTTTAATATAGTTTTATATAGTTTTGTTACTCTTATATAGTTTTGTTAGTTTTATATAGTTTTTTATAGTTTTATATAGTTTTATATAGTTTTGTATAGTTTTATATAGTTTTATTAGTTTTATTAGTTTTATTAGTTTTATATAGTTTTATATAGTGTTATTAGTTTTATACAGTTTTATATAGTTTTATATAGTTTAATAGAGTTTTTATATAGTTTTATATAGTATTATACAGTTTTATATAGTTTTATATAGTTTTATATAGTTTTATATAGTTCTATAGAGTTTTGTTAGTTTTATATAGTTTTATATAGTTTTATATAGTTTTATGTAGTTTTATATAGTTTTATATAGTTTTATAGAGTTTTATATAGTTTTTATATAGCTTTGTTACTCTTATATAGTTTTGTTAGTTTTATATAGTTTTTTATAGTTTTATATAGTTTTATATAGTTTTGTATAGTTTTATATAGTTTTATTAGTTTTATTAGTTTTATTAGTTTTATATAGTTTTATATAGTGTTATTAGTTTTATACAGTTTTATATAGTTTTATATAGGTTAATAGAATTTTATATAGTTTTATATAGTATTATACAGTTTTATATAGTTTTATATAGTTTTATATAGTTTTATATAATTTTGTTAGTTTTATATAGTTTTATATTGTTTTGTTAGTTTTATTAGTTTTATACAGTTTTATATTGTTTTATATAGTTTTATATAGTTTTATTAGTTTTATATCGTCTTATATACTTTTATATAATTTTATATAGATTTGTTAGTTTTATATAGTTTTATATAGTTTTATATAGTTTTATATAGTTTTATATAGTTTTATATAGTTTTATGTAGTTTTATATAGTTTTATATAGTTTATAGAGTTTATATAGTTTTATAGAGTTTTATATAGTTTTATATAGTTTTGTTACTCTTATATAGTTTTGTTAGTTTTATACAGTTTTATATAGTTTTATATAGTTTTATATAGCTTTATATAATTTTGTTAGTTTTATATAGTTTTATATTGTTTTGTTAGTTTTATTAGTTTTATACAGTTTTATATTGTTTTATATAGTTTTATATAGTTTTATTAGTTTTATATCGTCTTATATACTTTTATATAATTTTATATAGATTTGTTAGTTTTATATAGTTTTATATAGTTTTATATAGTTTTATATAGTTTTATATAGTTTTATATAGTTTTATGTAGTTTTATATAGTTTTATATAGTTTTATAGAGTTTTATATAGTTTTATAGAGTTTTATATAGTTTTATATAGTTTTGTTACTCTTATATAGTTTTGTTAGTTTTATATAGTTTTATATAGCACTATATAGTTTTATATAATTTTATTAGTTTTATATAGTTTTGTTAGTTTAGTATAGATTTATATAGTTTTATATAGTTTACAGATTTTTATATAGTTTTATATAGTATTGTTAGTTTTATATAGTTTTATATAGTTTTATATAGTACTATATAGTTTTTATAGTTTTATTAGTTTTATATAGTTTTATATAGTACTATATAGTTTTATATAGTTTTATATAGTATTGTTAGTTTTATATAGTTTTATATAGTTTTATATAGTACTATATAGTTTTTATAGTTTTATTAGTTTATATAGTTTTATATAGTTTTATATAGTTCTATAGAGTTTTATGTAGGTTTATACAGTTTTGTTATTTTTATATAGTTTTTTATAGTTTTTTTATAGTTTTATAAAGTTTTCTATAGTTTTCTATAGTTTTTTATAGTTTGATATAGTTTTGTTATTTTTATATAGTTTTTTATAGTTTTTTATAGTTTTGTATAGTTCTTTAGAGTTTTATATAGGTTCTTATAGTTTTGTTAGTTATATATAGTTTTATTAAGTTTTATATAGCTTTATATAGTCTTATATAGCTTTATATAGTTTTATATACTATTATACAGTTTTATATTGTTTTAAATAGTTCTACATAGTTTTATACAGCTATATATAGTTTCATATAGTTTTATACAGTTTCACACAGTTTTATATAGTTTAAATAGTTTTATATAGTTTCGTATCGTTTTATATAATTTTATACAGTTATATATAGTTTTATATAGTACTATATAGTTTTCTATAGTTTTGTATAGTTTTATATAGTGTTAAATAGTTTTAATATAGTTTCATATAGTTTCGTATCGTTTTATATAGTTTTATATAGTTTTATATAGTTTTGTTAGCTTTTTATGGTTTTATATAGTTTTGTATAGTTTTATATAGTTCTATAGAGTTTTACATGGCTATATATAGTTTTGTTAGTTTTATATAATTTTAATAGTTTTATAGTGTTTTGTATAGTTTTTTATAGTTTTATATAGTTTTGTTAGTTTTTATATAGTTTTTATATAGTTTTATATAGTTTTATGTAGTTTTATATAGTTTTATATAGTACTATATAGTTTTTATAGTTTTATTAGTTTTATATAGTTTTATATAGTACTATATAGTTTTATATAGTTTTATATAGTTTTACAGAGTTTTATATAGTTTTATATAGTATTGTTAGTTTTATATAGTTTTATATAGTTTTATATAGAACTATATAGTTTTTATAGTTTTATTAGTTTTATATAGTTTTATATAGTTCTATAGAGTTTTATGTAGGTTTATACAGTTTTGTTATTTTTATATAGTTTTTTATAGTTTTTTTATAGTTTTATAAAGTTTTATATAGTTTTCTATAGTTTTTTATAGTTTGATATAGTTTTGTTATTTTTATATAGTTTTTTTATAGTTTTTTATAGTTTTGTATATTTCTTTAGAGTTTTATATAGGTTCTTATAGTTTGTTAGTTATATATAGTTTTATTAAGTTTTATATAGCTTTATATAGTCTTATATAGCTTTATATAGTTTTATATACTATTATACAGTTTTATATTGTTTTAAATAGTTCTACATAGTTTTATACAGCTATATATAGTTTCATATAGTTTTATACAGTTTCATACAGTTTTATATAGTTTAAATAGTTTTATATAGTTTCGTATCGTTTTATATAATTTTATACAGTTATATATAGTTTTATATAGTACTATATAGTTTTCTATAGTTTTGTATAGTTTTATATAGTGTTAAATAGTTTTATATAGTTTCATATAGTTTCGTATCGTTTTATATAGTTTTATATAGTTTTATATAGTTTTGTTAGCTTTTTATGGTTTTATATAGTTTTGTATAGTTTTATATAGTTCTATAGAGTTTTACATGGCTATATATAGTTTTGTTAGTTTTATATAATTTTAATAGTTTTATAGTGTTTTATATAGTTTTTTATAGTTTTATATAGTTTTGTTAGTTTTATATAGTTTTATATAGTTTTATATAGTTTTATGTAGTTTTATATAGTTTTATATAGTACTATATAGTTTTTATAGTTTTATTAGTTTTATATAGTTTTATATAGTACTATATAGTTTTATATAGTTTTATATAGTTTTACAGAGTTTTATATAGTTTTATATAGTATTGTTAGTTTTATATAGTTTTATATAGTTTTATATAGTACTATATAGTTTTTTATAGTTTTATTAGTTTTATATAGTTTTATATAGTTCTATAGAGTTTTATGTAGGTTTATACAGTTTTGTTATTTTTATATAGTTTTTTATAGTTTTTTTTATAGTTTTATAAAGTTTTATATAGTTTTATATAGTTTTATATAGTATTGTTAGTTTTATATAGTTTTATATAGTTTTATATAGTACTATATAGTTTTTTATAGTTTTATTAGTTTTATATAGTTTTATATAGTTTTATATAGTTCTATAGAGTTTTATGTAGGTTTATACAGTT
>NW_027475305.1:0-86304 GCF_051020985.1 Nomia melanderi | reverse complement strand
TATGTAAAACTATACAAAACTATATAAAACTATATAAAACTATATAAACCTATATAATACTATATAATACTATATAACACCATATAAAACTATATAAAATTATATAAAGCTATAGAAAACTATATAAAAGAATGAAAAACTATATAAAACTATAAATAACTAATAAAATTATGTAAAACTATAAATACTATATAAAATTATATAATACTATATAAAATTATGTATAACTATATAAAACAATATAATACTATATAAAATTATATCAATCTATATAAAACTAACACAACTATATAATACTACATAAAACTCTATAAAACTATATAAAACTACATAAAACTATATGAAACTATATAAAACCAACAAAACTATATAAAACTATATAAAAGCAACAAAACTATATAAAACTATATAAAAGCAACAAAACTATATAAAACTATATAAAACCAAATAAATGTAATAAAACTATATAAAACCAAATAATACTAATAAAACGATATAAATCTATATAGAGCTATATAAAACTAATCAAACTAATAAAACTATATGAAACTATATAAAACTGCTTAAAACTAACAAAACTATATAAAACTATATAAAACTATATAAAACTACATAAAACTCTATAAAAGTATATAAAACTATTTAAAACTATATAAAACTATATAAAACTATGTAAAAGTAACAAAATTATATAAAACTATATAAAACTATATAAAACGATATAAAACTAATAAAACTGTATAAAACTATATAACAGTATATAAAACTATATAAAGCTAATAAAACTATATAAAACTATATAAAACTATATAAAACTATATACAACTATATAAAACTATATAAAACTGTATAAAACTATATAAAACTATATAAAACTAACAAAACTATATAAAGCAATATAAAACTATATAAATCCATATAATGCTATATAAAACTATATGAAGCTATATGAAACAATATAAAACTATATAAAACAATATAAAACTATAGTAAACTATATAGAACTATATAACACTAATAAAACTATATAAAAGTATATAATACTATATAAAACTATATAAGACTCTATAGAACTATATAAAACTTTATAAAACTAATAAAATTATATAAAACTATATAGTACTGTATAAAACTATATAAAACTATATAAAAGTAACAAAACTTTATAAAACTATATAAAACTAACAAAACTATATAAAACTATATAAAACTAACAAAACTATATAAAACTATATAAAACTCTATAAAACTATGTAATACTATATAAAACTATATAAAACTGTATAAAACTATATAAAACTATATAAAAATATATATAACTATATAAAACTATATAAAACTAATAACACTAATAAAACTATATAAAACTATATATAACTATATAAAAGTGTATAAAACAAACAAAACAATATAAAACTATAAAAAACTACATAAAAGTAACAAAACTATATAAAACTATATAAAACTATATGAAAGTATATAAAACTAATAAAGCTATATAAAACTATATAAAACTAACAAAACTATATAAACCTATATAAAACACTATAGAACCATATGAAACTATATAAAACTCTATAAAACTATATAAAACTATATAAAACTAATAAAACTAATAAAACCAAATTAAACTATATAAAACTATATAAAACTATATAAAACTAATAAAACTAATAAAACCAAATAAAGCTATATAAAACTATATGAAACTATATAAAACTAATGAAACTATATAAAACTATATAAAATTATATAAAACTATATAAAACTATATAAAACTAACGAAACTATATAAAACTATAAAAAACTACATAAAAGTAACAAAACTATATAAAACTATATAAAACTATATGAAAGTATATAAAACTAATAAAGCTATATAAAACTATATAAAACTAACAAAACTATATAAACCCATATAAAACACTATAGAACTATATAAAACTATATAAAGCTATGTAAAACTATATAAAAATATAAAAAACTATATAAAACTATATAAAACTCTATGCAACTATATAACACCATATAACACTATATAAAACGATATAAAACTATATACAACTATGTAAAACTATGTAAAACTAATAAAACTATATTGATACTTTGATTTATAGCGCTATCTCTAATAGCACCCGAGATTTGACCAGATATATATTTGATTTTTCCCTGACCCTGACAGACCGGCCCCATGAGACGGTGATTTTCTCGGCCCCTGGTGGTCCGAGGTCGATCCCGCTGCACAGATTAATGCGCCAGGGCCTCCTACAGACAATCCACTTTGATTTATTGCGCTATCTGTAATAGCACCCGAGATATCATCAGATACATTCTGGATTTTTACATGACCTTGGGTGTCCGGCCCCATGCGCCGGTGGTTTTCTCGACCCCTGGTGGTCCGAGATCGTTCCCGCTGCAAATATTCATGCTCCTGGGCCTCCTGCAGATAATTCACTTTGGTTTATTGCGCTATCGCTAATAGCACCCGAGATAGCACCAGATACATATTGGATTTTTCCCCGACCCTGACTGTCCGGCCCCATGAGACGGTCGTTTTCTCGGACCCTGGTGATCCGAGGTCGTTCCCGCGGCACAGATTCATGCGCCAGGGCCTCCCACAGATAATTCACTTTGGTTTATTGCGCTATCTCTAATAGCACCCGAGATATCACCAGATATATATTGGATTTTTCCCTGACCCTGAGTGCCCGGCCCCATGAGACGGTGGTTTTCTCGGCCCCTGGTGGTCCGAGGTCGTTTCCGCTGCACATATTCATGCGCCAGGGCCTCCTGCAGTTAAATCACTTTGGTTTGTTGCGCTATCTGTAATAGCACCCGAGATATCACCAGATATATGCTGGATTTTTACATGACGTTGGGTGACGGATTCCGAATATCTGTAATTTTCTCGGCCCCTGGTGGTCCGAGGTAGTTCCTGCTGCACAGATTCATTCGCCAGTGCCTCCTACAGACAATGCACTTTGATTTATTGCGCACTCTCTAATAGCATCCGAGATATCACCAGATATATGCTCTATTTTTACATGACGTTGGGTGACGGATACCGAAAATCTGTAACTTTCTTGGCCCCTGGTGGTCCGACGTCGTGCCCGCTGCACAGATTCATGCGCCAGTGCCTCCTACAGTCAATGCACTTTGATTTATTGCGCTATCTGTAATAGCACCCAAGATATCACCATATATATATTGGTTTTTCCCCTGACCCTGAGTGTCCGGCCCCATGGGACAGTGGTTTTTTCGGCCCCTGGTGGTCCGAGGTCGTTCCCGCTGCACAGATTCATGCGCTAGGGCCTCTGGCAGACAATGCACTTTGATTTATTGCGCTATCTGTAATAGCACCCGAGATATCACCAGATATATATTGAATTTTTCCCCGATCCTGCGTGTCCGGCCCCATGTGTCGGTGGTTTTCTCGGTCCCTCGTGGTCCGATGTCGATCCCGCTGCACAGATTTATGCGCCAGGGCCCCCTACAGATAATTCACTTTTGTTTAGTGCGCTATCTGTAAGAGCACCCGAGATATCACCAGATATATATTGGATTTTCCCCTGACCCTGAGTGCCCGGCCCCATGAGACTGTGGTTTTCTCGGCCCCTGGTGGTCCGAGGTCGATTACGCTGCTCAGATTCATGCGCCAGGGCCTCCTACAGACAATGCACTTTGATTTATTGCGCTATCTGTAATAGCACCCGAGAAAGCACCATATATATACTGGATTTTTACATGACATTGGGTGATGGATACCGAAAATCTGTAATTTTCACGGCCCCTGGTTGTCCGATGTCGTTCCTACTGCGCAGATTCATGCGCTAGGGCCTCCTACGGCCAATGCACTTTGATTTATTGCGCTATCTGTAATAGCACCCTAGATATCACCAGATATATATTGGATTTTTCCCTGACCCTGAGTGTCCGGCCCCATGAGGCGGTGGTTTTCTCGGCCCCTGGTGGTCCCACGTCGTTCCCGCTGCACAGATTCATGCGCCAAGGCCTCCTGCAGATAATTCACTTTGGTTTATTGCGCTATCTGTAATAGCACCCTAGATATCACCAGATATATATTGGATTTTCCCCTGACCCTGAGTGTCCGGCTCCATGAGACGCTGGTTTTCTCGGCCCCTGGTGGTCTAAGGTCGTTCCCGCTGCACAGATGCATGCGCGAGGGCCTCCTGCAGATAATTCACTTTGATTTATCGCGCTATCTGTAATAGAACCCGAGATATCACCAGATATATGCTGGAGTTTTACATGACATTGGGTGACGGATACCGAAAATCTGTAATTTTCTCGGCCCCTGGTTGTCCGATGTCGTTCCTGCTGTAGAGATTCATGCGCAAGGGCCTCCTACGGACAATGCACTATGATTTATTGCGCTATCTCTAATAGCACCCGAGATATCACCAGATATATGCTGGATTTTTACATGACCTTGGGTGACGGATACCGAAAATCTGTAATTTTCTTGGCCCCTGGTGGTCCGACGTCGTTGCTGCTGCACAGAATCATGCGCCAGGGCTTCCTGCAGACAATGCACTTTGATTTATTGCGCTATCTGTGATAGCACCCGAGATATCACCAGATATATATTGGATTTTTCCCTGACCTTGAGTGTCCCTCCCCATGAGACGGTGGTTTTCTCGGCCCCTGGTGGTCCGAGGTCGTTCCCGCTGCACAGATTCATGCGCCAGGGTCTCCTGCAGATAATTCACTTTGGATTATTGCGCTATCTCTAATAGCACCCGAGATATCACCAGATATATGTTTGATTTTTCCCTGACCCTGAGTGTCCGGCCCAATGAGACGGCGATTTTCTCGGCCCCTGGTGGTCCGAGGTCGTTCCCGCTGCCCAGATTCATGCGCCAGGGCCTCCTACAGACAATACACTTTGGTTTATCGCGCTATCTGTAATAGAACCCGAGATATCACCAGATATATATTGGATTTTCCCCTGACCCTGAGTGTCCGGCCCCATGAGACGCTGGTTTTCTCGGCCCCTGGTGGTCCAAGGTCGTTCCCGCTGCACAGATTCATGCGCCAGGGCCTCCTGCAGATAATTCACTTTGGTTTATTGCGCTATCTCTAATAGCATCAGAGATATCACCAGATATATATTGGATTTTTCCCTGACCCTGAGTGTCCGGCCCCATGAGACGGTGGTTTTCTCGGCCCCTGGTGGACCGAGGTCGTCCCCGCTGCACAGATGCATGCGCGAGGGCCTCCTGCAGATAATTCACTTTGGTTTATTGCGCTATCTCTAATAGCCCCCGAGATATCACCAGATATATATTGGATCTTCCCCTGACCCTGAGTGTCCGGCCCCATGAGACGGTCGTTTCCTCGGCCCTTGGTGGTCCGAGGTCGTACCCGCTGCACGGGTGCATGCGCCAGGGCCTCCTACAGACAATGCACTTTGATTTATTGCGCTATCTGTAATAGCACCCTAGATATGACCAGATATATATTGGATTTTTCCCTGACGCTGAGTGTCCGGCCCTATGAGACGGTGGTTTCCTCGGCCCCTGGTGGTCCGAGGTCGTTCCCGCTGCCCAGACTCATGCGCCAAGGCCTCCTACAGACAATGCACTTTGATTTATCGCGCTATCTGTAATAGAACCCGAGATATCATCAGATATATGCTGGATTTTTACATGACATTGGGTGACGGGTACCGAAAATCTGTAATTTTCTCGGTCCCTGTTGTTCCGATGATGTTCCTGCTGCGCAGATTCATGCGCAAGGGCCCCCTGCGGACAATGCACTTTGATTTATTGCGCTATCTCCAATAGCACCCGAGATATCGCCAGATGTATTTTTCATTTTTCCCTGACCCTGAGTGTCCGGCCCCATGAGACGGTGGTTTTCTCGGCCCCTGGTGGTCCGAGGTCGTTCCCGCTGCCCAGATTCATGCGCCAGGGCCTCCTACAGACAATACACTTTGGTTTATCGCGCTATCTGTAATAGATCCCGAGATATCACCAGATATATATTGGATTTTCCCCTGACCCTGAGTGTCCGGCCCCATGAGACGCTGGTTTTCTCGGCCCCTGGTGGTCCGAGGTCGTTCCCGCTGCACGGGTGCATGCGCCAGGGCCTCCTACAGACAATGCACTTTGATTTATTGCGCTATCTGTAATAGCACCCTAGATATCACCAGATATATATTGGATTTTTCCCTGACGCTGAGTGTCCGGCCCTATGAGACGGTGGTTTCCTCGGCCCCTGGTGGTCCGAGGTCGTTCCCGCTGCCCAAATTCATGCGCCAAGGCCTCCTACAGACAATGCACTTTGATTTATCGCGCTATCTGTAATAGAACCCGAGATATCACCAGATATATGCTGGATTTTTACATGACATTGGGTGACGGATACCGAAAATCTGTAATTTTCTCGGCCCCTGGTTGTCCGATGTCGTTCCTGCTGTAGAGATTCATGCGCCAGGGACTCCTACAGACAATGCACTTTGGTTTATTGCGCTATCTCTAATAGCACCCGAGATATCACCAGATATATATTTGATTTTTCCCTGACCCTGAGTGTCCGGCCACATGAGACGGTGGTTTTCTCGGCCCCTGGTGGTCCGTGGTCGTTCCCGCTGCACAGGTGCATGCGCCAGGGCCTCCTGCAGATAATTCACTTTGGTTTATTGCGCTATCTCTAATAGCACCCGAGATATCACCAGATATATGTTTGATTTTTCCCTGACCCTGAGTGTCTGGCCACATGAGACGGTGGTTTCCTCGGCCCCTGGTGGTCCGAGGTCGTTCCCGCTGCCCAGATTCATGCGCCAAGGCCTCCTACAGACAATGCACTTTGATTTATCGCGCTATCTGTAATAGAACCCGAGATATCACCAGATATATGCTGGATTTTTACATGACATTGGGTGACGGGTACCGAAAATCTGTAAGTTTCTCGGCCCCTGGAGGTCCGAGGTCGTTCCTGCTTCACAGATTCACGCGCCAGGGCCTCCTGCAGACAATACACTTTGGTTTATTGCGCTATCTCTAATAGCACCCGAGATATCACCAGATATATATTGGATTTTTCCCCGACCCAGATTGTCCGGCCCCATGAGACGGTGGATTTCTCGGCCCCTGGTGGTCCGAGGTCGTTCCCGCTGAACAGATTCATGCGCCAGGGCCTCCTGCAGACAATGCACTTTGATTTATCGCGCTATCTGTAATAGCACCCTAGATATCACCAGATATATGCTGGATTTTTACATGACATTGGGTGACGGATACCGAAAATCTGTAATTTTCTCGGCCCCTGGTTGTCCGATGTCGTTCCTGCTGTAGAGATTCATGCGCAAGGGCCTCCTACGGACAATGCACTATGATTTATTGCGCTATCTCTAATAGCACCCGAGAAAGCACCATATATATACTGGATTTTTACATGACATTGGGTGATGGATACCGAAAATCTGTAATTTTCACGGCCCCTGGTTGTCCGATGTCGTTCCTACTGCGCAGATTCATGCGCTAGGGCCTCCTACGGCCAATGCACTTTGATTTATTGCGCTATCTGTAATAGCACCCTAGATATCACCAGATATATATTGGATTTTTCCCTGACCCTGAGTGTCCGGCCCCATGAGGCGGTGGTTTTCTCGGCCCCTGGTGGTCCCACGTCGTTCCCGCTGCACAGATTCATGCGCCAAGGCCTCCTGCAGATAATTCACTTTGGTTTATTGCGCTATCTGTAATAGCACCCTAGATATCACCAGATATATATTGGATTTTCCCCTGACCCTGAGTGTCCGGCTCCATGAGACGCTGGTTTTCTCGGCCCCTGGTGGTCTAAGGTCGTTCCCGCTGCACAGATGCATGCGCGAGGGCCTCCTGCAGATAATTCACTTTGATTTATCGCGCTATCTGTAATAGAACCCGAGATATCACCAGATATATGCTGGAGTTTTACATGACATTGGGTGACGGATACCGAAAATCTGTAATTTTCTCGGCCCCTGGTTGTCCGATGTCGTTCCTGCTGTAGAGATTCATGCGCAAGGGCCTCCTACGGACAATGCACTATGATTTATTGCGCTATCTCTAATAGCACCCGAGATATCACCAGATATATGCTGGATTTTTACATGACCTTGGGTGACGGATACCGAAAATCTGTAATTTTCTTGGCCCCTGGTGGTCCGACGTCGTTGCTGCTGCACAGAATCATGCGCCAGGGCTTCCTGCAGACAATGCACTTTGATTTATTGCGCTATCTGTGATAGCACCCGAGATATCACCAGATATATATTGGATTTTTCCCTGACCTTGAGTGTCCCTCCCCATGAGACGGTGGTTTTCTCGGCCCCTGGTGGTCCGAGGTCGTTCCCGCTGCACAGATTCATGCGCCAGGGTCTCCTGCAGATAATTCACTTTGGATTATTGCGCTATCTCTAATAGCACCCGAGATATCACCAGATATATGTTTGATTTTTCCCTGACCCTGAGTGTCCGGCCCAATGAGACGGCGATTTTCTCGGCCCCTGGTGGTCCGAGGTCGTTCCCGCTGCCCAGATTCATGCGCCAGGGCCTCCTACAGACAATACACTTTGGTTTATCGCGCTATCTGTAATAGAACCCGAGATATCACCAGATATATATTGGATTTTCCCCTGACCCTGAGTGTCCGGCCCCATGAGACGCTGGTTTTCTCGGCCCCTGGTGGTCCAAGGTCGTTCCCGCTGCACAGATTCATGCGCCAGGGCCTCCTGCAGATAATTCACTTTGGTTTATTGCGCTATCTCTAATAGCATCAGAGATATCACCAGATATATATTGGATTTTTCCCTGACCCTGAGTGTCCGGCCCCATGAGACGGTGGTTTTCTCGGCCCCTGGTGGACCGAGGTCGTCCCCGCTGCACAGATGCATGCGCGAGGGCCTCCTGCAGATAATTCACTTTGGTTTATTGCGCTATCTCTAATAGCCCCCGAGATATCACCAGATATATATTGGATCTTCCCCTGACCCTGAGTGTCCGGCCCCATGAGACGGTCGTTTCCTCGGCCCTTGGTGGTCCGAGGTCGTACCCGCTGCACGGGTGCATGCGCCAGGGCCTCCTACAGACAATGCACTTTGATTTATTGCGCTATCTGTAATAGCACCCTAGATATGACCAGATATATATTGGATTTTTCCCTGACGCTGAGTGTCCGGCCCTATGAGACGGTGGTTTCCTCGGCCCCTGGTGGTCCGAGGTCGTTCCCGCTGCCCAGACTCATGCGCCAAGGCCTCCTACAGACAATGCACTTTGATTTATCGCGCTATCTGTAATAGAACCCGAGATATCATCAGATATATGCTGGATTTTTACATGACATTGGGTGACGGGTACCGAAAATCTGTAATTTTCTCGGTCCCTGTTGTTCCGATGATGTTCCTGCTGCGCAGATTCATGCGCAAGGGCCCCCTGCGGACAATGCACTTTGATTTATTGCGCTATCTCCAATAGCACCCGAGATATCGCCAGATGTATTTTTCATTTTTCCCTGACCCTGAGTGTCCGGCCCCATGAGACGGTGGTTTTCTCGGCCCCTGGTGGTCCGAGGTCGTTCCCGCTGCCCAGATTCATGCCCCAGGGCCTCCTACAGACAATACACTTTGGTTTATCGCGCTATCTGTAATAGATCCCGAGATATCACCAGATATATATTGGATTTTCCCCTGACCCTGAGTGTCCGGCCCCATGAGACGCTGGTTTTCTCGGCCCCTGGTGGTCCGAGGTCGTTCCCGCTGCACGGGTGCATGCGCCAGGGCCTCCTACAGACAATGCACTTTGATTTATTGCGCTATCTGTAATAGCACCCTAGATATCACCAGATATATATTGGATTTTTCCCTGACGCTGAGTGTCCGGCCCTATGAGACGGTGGTTTCCTCGGCCCCTGGTGGTCCGAGGTCGTTCCCGCTGCCCAAATTCATGCGCCAAGGCCTCCTACAGACAATGCACTTTGATTTATCGCGCTATCTGTAATAGAACCCGAGATATCACCAGATATATGCTGGATTTTTACATGACATTGGGTGACGGATACCGAAAATCTGTAATTTTCTCGGCCCCTGGTTGTCCGATGTCGTTCCTGCTGTAGAGATTCATGCGCCAGGGACTCCTACAGACAATGCACTTTGGTTTATTGCGCTATCTCTAATAGCACCCGAGATATCACCAGATATATATTTGATTTTTCCCTGACCCTGAGTGTCCGGCCACATGAGACGGTGGTTTTCTCGGCCCCTGGTGGTCCGTGGTCGTTCCCGCTGCACAGGTGCATGCGCCAGGGCCTCCTGCAGATAATTCACTTTGGTTTATTGCGCTATCTCTAATAGCACCCGAGATATCACCAGATATATGTTTGATTTTTCCCTGACCCTGAGTGTCTGGCCACATGAGACGGTGGTTTCCTCGGCCCCTGGTGGTCCGAGGTCGTTCCCGCTGCCCAGATTCATGCGCCAAGGCCTCCTACAGACAATGCACTTTGATTTATCGCGCTATCTGTAATAGAACCCGAGATATCACCAGATATATGCTGGATTTTTACATGACATTGGGTGACGGGTACCGAAAATCTGTAAGTTTCTCGGCCCCTGGAGGTCCGAGGTCGTTCCTGCTTCACAGATTCACGCGCCAGGGCCTCCTGCAGACAATACACTTTGGTTTATTGCGCTATCTCTAATAGCACCCGAGATATCACCAGATATATATTGGATTTTTCCCCGACCCAGATTGTCCGGCCCCATGAGACGGTGGATTTCTCGGCCCCTGGTGGTCCGAGGTCGTTCCCGCTGAACAGATTCATGCGCCAGGGCCTCCTGCAGACAATGCACTTTGATTTATCGCGCTATCTGTAATAGCACCCTAGATATCACCAGATATATGCTGGATTTTTACATGACATTGGGTGACGGATACCGAAAATCTGTAATTTTCTCGGCCCCTGGTTGTCCGATGTCGTTCCTGCTGTAGAGATTCATGCGCAAGGGCCTCCTACGGACAATGCACTATGATTTATTGCGCTATCTCTAATAGCACCCGAGATATCACCAGATATATATTTGATTTTTCCCTGACCCTGAGTGTCAGGCCACATGAGACGGTGGTTTTCTCGGCCCCTGGTGGTCCGTGGTCGTTCCCGCTGCACAGGTGCATGCGCCAGGGCCTCCTGCAGATAATTCACTTTGGTTTATTGCGCTATCTCTAATAGCACCCGAGATATCACCAGATATCTGTTTGATTTTTCCCTGACCCTGAGTGTCTGGCCACATGAGACGGTGGTTTTCTCGGCCCCTGGTGGTCCGAGGTAGTTCCCGCTGCACAGGTGCATGCGCCAGGGCCTCCTGCAGATAATTCACTTTGGTTTATTGCGCTATCTCTAATAGCACCCGAGATATCACCAGATATATATTGGATTTTTCCCCGACCCAGATTGTCCGGCCCCATGAGACGGTGGTTTTCTCGGCCCCTGGTTGTCCGAGGTCGTTCCCGCTGAACAGATTCATGCGCCAGGGCCTCCTGCAGACAATGCACTTTGATTTATCGCGCTATCTGTAATAGAACCCGAGATATCACCAGATATATACTGGATTTTTACATGACATTTGGTGACGGATACGGAAAATCTGTAATTTTCTCGGCCCCTGGTGGTCCGATGTCGTTCCTGCTGCACAGATTCATGCGCCAGGGCCTCCTACAGACAATGTACTTTGATTTATTGCGCAATCTCTGATAGCACCCGAGATATCACCGGATATATATTGGATTTTCCCTGACCCTGAGTGTCCGGCCCCATGAGACGGTGGTTTTCTCGGAACCTGGTGGTCCGAGGTCGTTCCCGCTGCACAGATTCATGCGCCTGGGCCTCCTGCAGATAATTCACTTTGGTTTATTGCGCTATCTCTAATAGCACCCGAGATGTCACTAGATATATATTGGATTTTTACATGACTTTGGGTGACGGATACCGAAAATCTGTAATTTTCTCGGCCCCTGGAGATCCGAGGTCGTTCCTGCTTCACAGATTCGTGCGCCAGGGCTTCCTGTAAACAATGCACTCTGATTTATCGCGCTATCTGTAATAGCACCCGAGATAACACCAGATATATGGTGGAATTTTCCCTGACCCTTACAGTCCGGCCCCATGTGTCTGTGGTTTTCTCGTCCCCTGGTGGTCCGAGGTCGTTCCCACTGCACAGATTCATGCGCCAGGGCCTCCTGCAGATAATTCACTTCGGTTTATTGCGGTATCTCTAATAGCACCCGAAATATCACCAGATATATATTGGATTTTCCCGTTACCCTGAGTGTCCGGCCCCATGTGTCTGTGGTTTTCTCGGCCCCTCGTGGTCCGAGGTCGTTCCCACTGCACAGATTCATGCGCCAGTAACTGCTGCAGATAATTCACTTTGGTTTACTGCGCTATCTCTAATAGCGCCCGAAATATCACCAGATATATATTGGAATTTTCCCCGACCCTGAGTGTCCGGCCACATGAGACGGGGGTTTTCTCGGCCCCTGGTGGTCCGAGGTCGTTCCCGCTGCACAGATTCATGCGCCAGGGCCTCCTGCAGATAATTCACTTTGGTTTATGGCGCTATCTCTAATAGCACCCGAGATATCACAAGATATATACTGGATTTTTACATGACCTTGGGTGACGGATACCGAAAATCTGTAATTTTGTTGGCCCCTGGTGGTCCGACGTCGTTGCTGCTGCACAGATTCATGCGCCAGGGCCTCCTGCAGACAATGCACTTTGATTTATCGCGCTATCTCTAATTTCACCCGAGATATCACCAGATATATATTGGATTTTCCCTTGACCCTGAGTGTCCGGCCCCATGAGACGGTGGTTTTCTCGGCCCCTGGTGGTCCGACGTCGTTCCCGCTGCACAGGTGCATGCGCCAGGGCCTCCTGCAGATAATTCACTCTGATTTATCGCGCTATCTGTAATAGCACCCGAGATATCACCAGATATAAGCTGGATTTTTCCCTGACCCTTACAGTCCGGCCCCATGTGTCTGTGGTTTTCTCGTCCCCTGGTGGTCCGAGGTCGGACCCGCTGCACAGATTCATGCGCCAGGGCCTCCTGCAGATAATTCACTTTGGTTTATTGGGCTATCTATAATAGCACCCGAGATATCACCAGATATATATTGGATTTTTCCCCGAACCTGACTGTCCGTACCCATGAGACGGTGGTTTTCTCGGCCCCTGGTGGTCCGAGGTCGTTCCCCCTCCACAGATGCATGCGCCAGGGCCGCCTGCAGATAATTCACTTTGGTTTATTGCGCTATCTCTAATAGCACCCGAGACATCACCAGATATATATTGGACTTTTCCCCGACCCTGAGTGTCCGGCCCCATGAGACGGTGGTTTTCTCGGACCCTGGTGGTCCCGGGTCGTTCCCGCTGCACAGATTCATGCGGCAGGGCCTCCTGCAGATAATTCACTTTGGTTTATTGCGCTATCTCTAATAGCACCCGGGATATCACCAGATATATATTGGATTTTTCCCTGACCCTGAGTGTCCGGCCCCATGAGACGGTGGTTTTCTCGGCCCCTGGTGGTCCGAGGTCGTTCCGCTGCACACATTCATGCGCCAGGGCCTCCTACAGACAATGCACTTTGATTTATTGGGCTATCTGTAATAGCACCCGAGAAAGCACCATATATATGCTGGATTTTTACATGGCTTTGGGTGACGGATACAGAAAATCTGTAATTTTCTCGGCCCCTGGAGATCCGAGGTCGTTCCTGCTTCACAGATTCATGCGCCAGGGCCTTCTGCAGACAATGCACTTTGATTTATTGCGCTATCTGTAATAGCACCCGAGATATCACCAGATATATATTAGATGTTTCCCTGACCCTGAGTGTCCCGCCCCATGAGACGGCGGTTGTCTCGGCCCCTGGTGGTCCGAGGTCGTTCCCGCTGCACAGATTCATGCGCCAGGGGCTCCTGCAGATAATTCACTTTGGTTTATTGCGCTATCTCTAATAGCACCCGAGATATCACCAGATATATATAGGACTTTCCCCTGACCCTGAGTGTCCGGCCCCATGAGACTGTAGTTTTCTCGGCCCCTGGTGGTCCGAGGTCGTTCTCGCTGCACAGATTCATGCGCCAGGGCCTCCTACAGACAATGCACTTTGATTTATTGCGCTATCTGTAATAGCACCTGAGAAAGCTCCATATATATGCTGGATTTTTACATGACTTTGGGTGACGGATACCGAAAATCTGTAATTTTCTCGGCCCCTGGTGGTCCGATGTCGTTCCCGCTGCACAGATGCATGCGCCAGGGCCTCCTGCAGATAATTCACTTTGGTTTATTGCGCTATCTCTAATGGCACCCGAGATATCACCAGATATATATTGGATTTTCCCCTGACCCTGAGGGTCCGGCCCCATGAGACGGTGGTTTTCATGTCCCCTGGTGGTCGGAGGTCGTTCCCGCTGCACAGATTCATGCGCCCGGGCCTCCTGCAGATAATTCACTTTGGTTTATTGCGCTATCTATAATAGCACCCGAGATATCACCAGATATATATTGGATTTTTCCCCGACCCTGACTGTCCGGCCCCATGAGACGGTGGTTTTCTCGGCCCCTGGTGGTCCGAGGTCGTTCCCGCTGCACAGATGCATCCGCCCGGGCCTCCTGCAGATAATTCACTTTGGTTTATTGCGCTATCTCTAATAGCACCGGAGATATCGCCAGATATATATTGGATTTTCCCCTGACCCTGAGTGTCCGGCCCCATGAGACGGTGGTTTTCTCGGCCCCTGGAGGTCCGATGTCGTTCCCGCTGTCCAGATTCATGCGACAGGGCCTCCTACAGACAATGCACATTGATTTATTGGGCTATCTGTAATAGCACCCGACAAAGCACCATATAAATGCTGGATTTTTACATGACTTTGGGTGACGGATACAGAAAATCTGTAATTTTCTCGGCCCCTGGAGATCCGAGGTCGTTCCTGCTTCACATATTCATGCGCCAGGGCCTCCTGCAGATAATTCACTTTGGTTTATTGCGCTATCTCTAATAGCACCCGAGATATCACCTGATATATATTGGATTTTTCCCTGACCATGAGTGTCCGACCCCATGTGTCGGTGGTTTTCTCGGCCCCTGGTGGTCCGAGGTCGTTCCCGCTGCACAGATTCATGCGCCAGGGCTTCCTGCAGACAATGCACTTTGATTTATCGCGCTATCTCTAATAGCACCCGAGATATCACCAGATATATAATGGATTTGTCCCTGACCCTGAGTGTCCGGCCCCATGAGACTGTAGTTTTCTCGGCCCCTGGTGGTCCGAGGTCGTTCTCGCTGCACAGATTCATGCGCCAGGGCCTCCTACAGACAATGCACTTTGATTTATTGCGCTATCTGTAATAGCACCTGAGAAAGCTCCATATATATGCTGGATTTTTACATGACTTTGGGTGACGGATACCGAAAATCTGTAATTTTCTCGGCCCCTGGTGGTCCGATGTCGTTCCCGCTGCACAGATGCATGCGCCAGGGCCTCCTGCAGATAATTCACTTTGGTTTATTGCGCTATCTCTAATGGCACCCGAGATATCACCAGATATATATTGGATTTTCCCCTGACCCTGAGGGTCCGGCCCCATGAGACGGTGGTTTTCATGTCCCCTGGTGGTCGGAGGTCGTTCCCGCTGCACAGATTCATGCGCCCGGGCCTCCTGCAGATAATTCACTTTGGTTTATTGCGCTATCTATAATAGCACCCGAGATATCACCAGATATATATTGGATTTTTCCCCGACCCTGACTGTCCGGCCCCATGAGACGGTGGTTTTCTCGGCCCCTGGTGGTCCGAGGTCGTTCCCGCTGCACAGATGCATCCGCCCGGGCCTCCTGCAGATAATTCACTTTGGTTTATTGCGCTATCTCTAATAGCACCGGAGATATCGCCAGATATATATTGGATTTTCCCCTGACCCTGAGTGTCCGGCCCCATGAGACGGTGGTTTTCTCGGCCCCTGGTGGTCCGATGTCGTTCCCGCTGTCCAGATTCATGCGACAGGGCCTCCTACAGACAATGCACATTGATTTATTGGGCTATCTGTAATAGCACCCGACAAAGCACCATATAAATGCTGGATTTTTACATGACTTTGGGTGACGGATACAGAAAATCTGTAATTTTCTCGGCCCCTGGAGATCCGAGGTCGTTCCTGCTTCACATATTCATGCGCCAGGGCCTCCTGCAGATAATTCACTTTGGTTTATTGCGCTATCTCTAATAGCACCCGAGATATCACCTGATATATATTGGATTTTTCCCTGACCATGAGTGTCCGACCCCATGTGTCGGTGGTTTTCTCGGCCCCTGGTGGTCCGAGGTCGTTCCCGCTGCACAGATTCATGCGCCAGGGCTTCCTGCAGACAATGCACTTTGATTTATCGCGCTATCTCTAATAGCACCCGAGATATCACCAGATATATAATGGATTTGTCCCTGACCCTGAGTGTCCGGCCCCATGAGACTGTAGTTTTCTCGGCCCCTGGTGGTCCGAGGTCGTTCTCGCTGCACAGATTCATGCGCCAGGGCCTCCTACAGACAATGCACTTTGATTTATTGCGCTATCTGTAATAGCACCTGAGAAAGCTCCATATATATGCTGGATTTTTACATGACTTTGGGTGACGGATACCGAAAATCTGTAATTTTCTCGGCCCCTGGTGGTCCGATGTCGTTCCCGCTGCACAGATGCATGCGCCAGGGCCTCCTGCAGATAATTCACTTTGGTTTATTGCGCTATCTCTAATGGCACCCGAGATATCACCAGATATATATTGGATTTTCCCCTGACCCTGAGGGTCCGGCCCCATGAGACGGTGGTTTTCATGTCCCCTGGTGGTCGGAGGTCGTTCCCGCTGCACAGATTCATGCGCCCGGGCCTCCTGCAGATAATTCACTTTGGTTTATTGCGCTATCTATAATAGCACCCGAGATATCACCAGATATATATTGGATTTTTCCCCGACCCTGACTGTCCGGCCCCATGAGACGGTGGTTTTCTCGGCCCCTGGTGGTCCGAGGTCGTTCCCGCTGCACAGATGCATCCGCCCGGGCCTCCTGCAGATAATTCACTTTGGTTTATTGCGCTATCTCTAATAGCACCGGAGATATCGCCAGATATATATTGGATTTTCCCCTGACCCTGAGTGTCCGGCCCCATGAGACGGTGGTTTTCTCGGCCCCTGGTGGTCCGATGTCGTTCCCGCTGTCCAGATTCATGCGACAGGGCCTCCTACAGACAATGCACATTGATTTATTGGGCTATCTGTAATAGCACCCGACAAAGCACCATATAAATGCTGGATTTTTACATGACTTTGGGTGACGGATACAGAAAATCTGTAATTTTCTCGGCCCCTGGAGATCCGAGGTCGTTCCTGCTTCACATATTCATGCGCCAGGGCCTCCTGCAGATAATTCACTTTGGTTTATTGCGCTATCTCTAATAGCACCCGAGATATCACCTGATATATATTGGATTTTTCCCTGACCATGAGTGTCCGACCCCATGTGTCGGTGGTTTTCTCGGCCCCTGGTGGTCCGAGGTCGTTCCCGCTGCACAGATTCATGCGCCAGGGCTTCCTGCAGACAATGCACTTTGATTTATCGCGCTATCTCTAATAGCACCCGAGATATCACCAGATATATAATGGATTTGTCCCTGACCCTGAGTGTCCGGCCCCATGAGACGGTGGTTTTCTCGGCCCCTGGTGGTCCGAGGTTGTTCCGCTGTACAGATTCATGCGCCAGGGCCTCCTACAGACAATGCACTTTGATTTATTGGGCTATCTGTAATAGCACCCGAGGAAGCACCATATATATGCTGGATTTTTACATGACTTTGGGTGACGGATACAGAAAATCTGTAATTTTCTCGGCCCCTGGAGATCCGAGGTCGTTCCTGCTTCACAGATTCATGCGCCAGGGCCTCCTGCAAACAATGCACTTTGATTTATTGGGCCATCTGTAATAGCACCCGAGATATCACCAGATATATATTAGATTTTTCCCTGACCCAGAGTGTCCGGCCCCATGAGACGGTGGTTTTCTCGGCCCCTGGTTGTCCGAGGTCGTTCCCGCTGCACAGATTCATGCGCCAGGGCTTCCTGCACACAATGCACTTTGATTTATTGCGCTATCTGTAATAGCACCCGAGATATCACCAGATATATATTGGATTTTTCCCTGACCCTGAGTGTCCGGCCCCATGAGACGGTGGTTTTCTCGTCCCCTGGTGGTCCGAGGTCGTTCCCGCTGCACACATGCATGCGCCAGGGCCTCCTGCAGATAATTCACTTTGGTTTATTGCGCTATCTCTAATGGCACCCGAGATATCACCAGATATATATTGGATTTTCCCCTGACCCTGAGGGTCCGGCCCCATGAGACGGTGGTTTTCATGTCCCCTGGTGGTCGGAGGTCGTTCCCGCTGCACAGATTCATGCGCCCGGGCCTCCTGTAGATAATTCACTTTGGTTTATTGCGCTATCTATAATAGCACCCGAGATATCACCAGATATATATTGGATTTTTCCCCGACCCTGACTGTCCGGCCCCATGAGACGGTGGTTTTCTCGGCCCCTGGTGGTCCGAGGTCGTTCCCGCTGCACAGATGCATCCGCCCGGGCCTCCTGCAGATAATTCACTTTGGTTTATTGCGCTATCTCTAATAGCACCGGAGATATCGCCAGATATATATTGGATTTTCCCCTGACCCTGAGTGTCCGGCCCCATGAGACGGTGGTTTTCTCGGCCCCTGGTGGTCCGATGTCGTTCCCGCTGTCCAGATTCATGCGACAGGGCCTCCTACAGACAATGCACATTGATTTATTGGGCTATCTGTAATAGCACCCGACAAAGCACCATATAAATGCTGGATTTTTACATGACTTTGGGTGACGGATACAGAAAATCTGTAATTTTCTCGGCCCCTGGAGATCCGAGGTCGTTCCTGCTTCACATATTCATGCGCCAGGGCCTCCTGCAGATAATTCACTTTGGTTTATTGCGCTATCTCTAATAGCACCCGAGATATCACCTGATATATATTGGATTTTTCCCTGACCATGAGTGTCCGACCCCATGTGTCGGTGGTTTTCTCGGCCCCTGGTGGTCCGAGGTCGTTCCCGCTGCACAGATTCATGCGCCAGGGCTTCCTGCAGACAATGCACTTTGATTTATCGCGCTATCTCTAATAGCACCCGAGATATCACCAGATATATAATGGATTTGTCCCTGACCCTGAGTGTCCGGCCCCATGAGACTGTAGTTTTCTCGGCCCCTGGTGGTCCGAGGTCGTTCTCGCTGCACAGATTCATGCGCCAGGGCCTCCTACAGACAATGCACTTTGATTTATTGCGCTATCTGTAATAGCACCTGAGAAAGCTCCATATATATGCTGGATTTTTACATGACTTTGGGTGACGGATACCGAAAATCTGTAATTTTCTCGGCCCCTGGTGGTCCGATGTCGTTCCCGCTGCACAGATGCATGCGCCAGGGCCTCCTGCAGATAATTCACTTTGGTTTATTGCGCTATCTCTAATGGCACCCGAGATATCACCAGATATATATTGGATTTTCCCCTGACCCTGAGGGTCCGGCCCCATGAGACGGTGGTTTTCATGTCCCCTGGTGGTCGGAGGTCGTTCCCGCTGCACAGATTCATGCGCCCGGGCCTCCTGCAGATAATTCACTTTGGTTTATTGCGCTATCTATAATAGCACCCGAGATATCACCAGATATATATTGGATTTTTCCCCGACCCTGACTGTCCGGCCCCATGAGACGGTGGTTTTCTCGGCCCCTGGTGGTCCGAGGTCGTTCCCGCTGCACAGATGCATCCGCCCGGGCCTCCTGCAGATAATTCACTTTGGTTTATTGCGCTATCTCTAATAGCACCGGAGATATCGCCAGATATATATTGGATTTTCCCCTGACCCTGAGTGTCCGGCCCCATGAGACGGTGGTTTTCTCGGCCCCTGGTGGTCCGATGTCGTTCCCGCTGTCCAGATTCATGCGACAGGGCCTCCTACAGACAATGCACATTGATTTATTGGGCTATCTGTAATAGCACCCGACAAAGCACCATATAAATGCTGGATTTTTACATGACTTTGGGTGACGGATACAGAAAATCTGTAATTTTCTCGGCCCCTGGAGATCCGAGGTCGTTCCTCCTTCACATATTCATGCGCCAGGGCCTCCTGCAGATAATTCACTTTGGTTTATTGCGCTATCTCTAATAGCACCCGAGATATCACCTGATATATATTGGATTTTTCCCTGACCATGAGTGTCCGACCCCATGTGTCGGTGGTTTTCTCGGCCCCTGGTGGTCCGAGGTCGTTCCCGCTGCACAGATTCATGCGCCAGGGCTTCCTGCAGACAATGCACTTTGATTTATCGCGCTATCTCTAATAGCACCCGAGATATCACCAGATATATAATGGATTTGTCCCTGACCCTGAGTGTCCGGCCCCATGAGACGGTGGTTTTCTCGGCCCCTGGTGGTCCGAGGTTGTTCCGCTGTACAGATTCATGCGCCAGGGCCTCCTACAGACAATGCACTTTGATTTATTGGGCTATCTGTAATAGCACCCGAGGAAGCACCATATATATGCTGGATTTTTACATGACTTTGGGTGACGGATACAGAAAATCTGTAATTTTCTCGGCCCCTGGAGATCCGAGGTCGTTCCTGCTTCACAGATTCATGCGCCAGGGCCTCCTGCAAACAATGCACTTTGATTTATTGGGCCATCTGTAATAGCACCCGAGATATCACCAGATATATATTAGATTTTTCCCTGACCCAGAGTGTCCGGCCCCATGAGACGGTGGTTTTCTCGGCCCCTGGTTGTCCGAGGTCGTTCCCGCTGCACAGATTCATGCGCCAGGGCTTCCTGCACACAATGCACTTTGATTTATTGCGCTATCTGTAATAGCACCCGAGATATCACCAGATATATATTGGATTTTTCCCTGACCCTGAGTGTCCGGCCCCATGAGACGGTGGTTTTCTCGTCCCCTGGTGGTCCGAGGTCGTTCCCGCTGCACACATGCATGCGCCAGGGCCTCCTGCAGATAATTCACTTTGGTTTATTGCGCTATCTCTAATAGCACCCGAGATATCACCTGATATATATTGGATTTTTCCCTGACCATGAGTGTCCGGCCCCAAGTGTCGGTGGTTTTCTCGGCCCCTCGTGATCCGAGGTCGTTCCCGCTGCACAGATTCATGCGACAGGGCCTCCTGCTGACAATTCACTATGGTTTATTGCGCTATGTCTAATAGCATCCGAGATATCACCAGATATATATTGGATTTTTCCCCGACCCTGACTGTCCGGCCCCATGAGACGGTGGTTTTCTCGGCCGCTGGTGGTCTGAGGTCGTTCCCGCTGCACACATGCATGCGCCAGGGCCGCCTGCAGGTAATTCACTTTGGTTTATTGCGCTATCTCTAATAGCACCCGAGATATCGCCAGATATATATTGGATTTTTCCCCGACCCTGAGTGACCGGCCCCATGAGACTGTAGTTTTCTCGGCCCCTGGTGGTCCGAGGTCGTTCCCGCTGCACAGATGCATGCGCCAGGGCCTCCTGCAGATAATTCACTTTGGTTTATTGCGCTATCTCTAATAGCACCCGGAATATCACCAGATATATATTGGATTTTTCCCTGACCCTGAGTGTCCGGCCCCATGAGACTGTGGTTTTCTCGGCCCCTCGTGGTCCGAGGTCGTTCCCGCTGCCCAGATTCATGCGCCAGGGCCTCCTGCAGACAATGCACTTTGATTTATTGCGCTATCTGTAATAGCACCCGAGATATCACCAGATATATATTGGATTTTTCCCTGACCCTGAGTGTCCGGCCCCATGAGACGGTGGTTTTCTCGTCCCCTGGTGGTCCGAGGTCGTTCCCGCTGAACACATGCATGCGCCAGGGCCTCCTGCAGATAATTCACTTTGGTTTATTGCGCTATCTCTAATAGCACCCGAGATATCACCTGATATATATTGGATTTTTCCCTGACCATGAGTGTCCGGCCCCAAGTGTCGGTGGTTTTCTCGGCCCCTCGTGATCCGAGGTCGTTCCCGCTGCACAGATGCATGCGCCAGGGCCTCCTGCAGATAATCCACTTTGGATTATTGCGCTATCTCTAATAGCACCCGAGATATCACCAGATATATATTGGATTTTTCCCCGACCCTGAGTGTCCGGCCCCATGAGACGGTGGTTTTCTCGGCCCCTGGTGGTCCGAGGTCGTTCCTGCTGCTCAGATGCATGCGCCAGGGCCTCCTGCAGATAATTCACTTTGGTTTATTGCGCTATCTCTAATAGCACCCGAGATATCACCTGATATATATTGGATTTTTCCCTGACCTTGGGTGTCCGGCCTCATGTGTCGGTGGTTTTCTCGGCCCCTGGTGGTCCGAGGTCGTCCCCGCTGCACAGATTCATGCGCCAGGGCCCGCTGCAGATAATTCACTTTGGTTTAGTGCGCTATCTGTAATAGCACCCGAGATATCACCAGATATATATTGGATTTTTCCCCGACCCTGACAGTCCGGCCCCGTGAGATAGTGGTTTTCTCGGCCCCTGGTGATCCGAGTTCGTTCCTGCTGCACAGATTCATGCGCCCGGGCCTCCTGCAGACAATGCACTTTGATTTATTGCGGTATCTGTAATAGAACCCGAGATATCAACAGATATATATTGGATTTTTCCCTAACCCTGAGTGTCCGGCCACATATGTCGGTGGTTTTCTCGGCCCATGATGGTCCGATTTCGATCCCGCTGCTCAGATTCATGCGCCAGGGCCTCCTGCAGACAATGCACTTTGATTTATTGCGCTATCTGTAATAGAACCCGAGATATCACCAGATATATGCTGGATTTTTAAATGACATTGGGTGACGGATACCGAAAATCTGTAATTTTCTCGGCCCCTGGTGGTCCGATGACGTTCCCGCTGCACAGATGCATGCGCCAGGGCCTCCTGCAGATAATTCACTTTGGTTTATTGCGCTATCTCTAATGGCACCCGAGATATCACCAGATATATATTGGATTTTCCCCTGACCCTGAGGGTCCGGCCCCATGAGACGGTGGTTTTCTCGTCCCCTGGTGGTCGGAGGTCGTTCCCGCTGCACAGATTCATGCGCCCGGGCCTCCTGCAGATAATTCACTTTGGTTTATTGCGCTATCTATAATAGCACCCGAGATATCACCAGATATATATTGGATTTTTCCCCGACCCTGACTGTCCGGCCCCATGAGACGGTGGTTTTCTCGGCCCCTGGTGGTCCGAGGTCGTTCCCGCTGCACAGATGCATCCGCCCGGGCCTCCTGCAGATAATTCACTTTGGTTTATTGCGCTATCTCTAATAGCACCGGAGATATCGCCAGATATATATTGGATTTTCCCCTGACCCTGAGTGTCCGGCCCCATGAGACGGTGGTTTTCTCGGCCCCTGGTGGTCCGATGTCTTTCCCGCTGTCCAGATTCATGCGACAGGGCCTCCTACAGACAATGCACATTGATTTATTGGGCTATCTGTAATAGCACCCGACAAAGCACCATATAAATGCTGGATTTTGACATGACTTTGGGTGACGGATACAGAAAATCTGTAATTTTCTCGGCCCCTGGAGATCCGAGGTCGTTCCTGCTTCACATATTCATGCGCCAGGGCCTCCTGCAGATAATTCACTTTGGTGTATTGCGCTATCTCTAATAGCACCCGAGATATCACCTGATATATATTGGATTTTTCCCTGACCATGAGTGTCCGACCCCATGTGTCGGTGGTTTTCTCGGCCCCTGGTGGTCCGAGGTCGTTCCCGCTGCACAGATTCATGCGCCAGGGCTTCCTGCAGACAATGCACTTTGATTTATCGCGCTATCTCTAATAGCACCCGAGATATCACCAGATATATAATGGATTTGTCCCTGACCCTGAGTGTCCGGCCCCATGAGACGGTGGTTTTCTCGGCCCCTGGTGGTCCGAGGTTGTTCCGCTGTACAGATTCATGCGCCAGGGCCTCCTACAGACAATGCACTTTGATTTATTGGGCTATCTGTAATAGCACCCGAGGAAGCACCATATATATGCTGGATTTTTACATGACTTTGGGTGACGGATACAGAAAATCTGTAATTTTCTCGGCCCCTGGAGATCCGAGGTCGTTCCTGCTTCACAGATTCATGCGCCAGGGCCTCCTGCAAACAATGCACTTTGATTTATTGCGCCATCTGTAATAGCACCCGAGATATCACCAGATATATATTAGATTTTTCCCTGACCCAGAGTGTCCGGCCCCATGAGACGGTGGTTTTCTCGGCCCCTGGTTGTCCGAGGTCGTTCCCGCTGCACAGATTCATGCGCCAGGGCTTCCTGCACACAATGCACTTTGATTTATTGCGCTATCTGTAATAGCACCCGAGATATCACCAGATATATATTGGATTTTTCCCTGACCCTGAGTGTCCGGCCCCATGAGACGGTGGTTTTCTCGTCCCCTGGTGGTCCGAGGTCGTTCCCGCTGAACACATGCATGCGCCAGGGCCTCCTGCAGATAATTCACTTTGGTTTATTGCGCTATCTCTAATAGCACCCGAGATATCACCTGATATATATTTGATTTTTCCTGACCCTGAGGGTCCGGCCCCATGAGACGGTGGTTTTCTCGTCCCCTGGTGGTCGGAGGTCGTTCCCGCTGCACAGATTCATGCGCCCGGGCCTCCTGCAGATAATTCACTTTGGTTTATTGCGCTATCTATAATAGCACCCGAGATATCACCAGATATATATTGGATTTTTCCCCGACCCTGACTGTCCGGCCCCATGAGACGGTGGTTTTCTCGGCCCCTGGTGGTCCGAGGTCGTTCCCGCTGCACAGATGCATCCGCCCGGGCCTCCTGCAGATAATTCACTTTGGTTTATTGCGCTATCTCTAATAGCACCGGAGATATCGCCAGATATATATTGGATTTTCCCCTGACCCTGAGTGTCCGGCCCCATGAGACGGTGGTTTTCTCGGCCCCTGGTGGTCCGATGTCTTTCCCGCTGTCCAGATTCATGCGACAGGGCCTCCTACAGACAATGCACATTGATTTATTGGGCTATCTGTAATAGCACCCGACAAAGCACCATATAAATGCTGGATTTTGACATGACTTTGGGTGACGGATACAGAAAATCTGTAATTTTCTCGGCCCCTGGAGATCCGAGGTCGTTCCTGCTTCACATATTCATGCGCCAGGGCCTCCTGCAGATAATTCACTTTGGTTTATTGCGCTATCTCTAATAGCACCCGAGATATCACCTGATATATATTGGATTTTTCCCTGACCATGAGTGTCCGACCCCATGTGTCGGTGGTTTTCTCGGCCCCTGGTGGTCCGAGGTCGTTCCCGCTGCACAGATTCATGCGCCAGGGCTTCCTGCAGACAATGCACTTTGATTTATCGCGCTATCTCTAATAGCACCCGAGATATCACCAGATATATAATGGATTTGTCCCTGACCCTGAGTGTCCGGCCCCATGAGACGGTGGTTTTCTCGGCCCCTGGTGGTCCGAGGTTGTTCCGCTGTACAGATTCATGCGCCAGGGCCTCCTACAGACAATGCACTTTGATTTATTGGGCTATCTGTAATAGCACCCGAGGAAGCACCATATATATGCTGGATTTTTACATGACTTTGGGTGACGGATACAGAAAATCTGTAATTTTCTCGGCCCCTGGAGATCCGAGGTCGTTCCTGCTTCACAGATTCATGCGCCAGGGCCTCCTGCAAACAATGCACTTTGATTTATTGCGCCATCTGTAATAGCACCCGAGATATCACCAGATATATATTAGATTTTTCCCTGACCCAGAGTGTCCGGCCCCATGAGACGGTGGTTTTCTCGGCCCCTGGTTGTCCGAGGTCGTTCCCGCTGCACAGATTCATGCGCCAGGGCTTCCTGCACACAATGCACTTTGATTTATTGCGCTATCTGTAATAGCACCCGAGATATCACCAGATATATATTGGATTTTTCCCTGACCCTGAGTGTCCGGCCCCATGAGACGGTGGTTTTCTCGTCCCCTGGTGGTCCGAGGTCGTTCCCGCTGAACACATGCATGCGCCAGGGCCTCCTGCAGATAATTCACTTTGGTTTATTGCGCTATCTCTAATAGCACCCGAGATATCACCTGATATATATTGGATTTTTCCCTGACCATGAGTGTCCGGCCCCAAGTGTCGGTGGTTTTCTCGGCCCCTCGTGATCCGAGGTCGTTCCCGCTGCACAGATTCATGCGACAGGGCCTCCTGCAGACAATTCACTATGGTTTATTGCGCTATGTCTAATAGCATCCGAGATATCACCAGATATATATTGGATTTTTCCCCGACCCTGACTGTCCGGCCCCATGAGACGGTGGTTTTCTCGGCCGCTGGTGGTCTGAGGTCGTTCCCGCTACACACATGCATGCGCCAGGGCCGCCTGCAGGTAATTCACTTTGGTTTATTGCGCTATCTCTAATAGCACCCGAGATATCGCCAGATATATATTGGATTTTTCCCTGACCCTGAGTGTCCGGCCACATGAGACGGTGGTTTTCTTGGCCCCTGGTGGTCCGAGGTCGTTCCGCTGCACACATGCATGCGCCAGGGCCTCCTGCAGATAATGCACTTTGATTTATTGTGCTATATCTAATAGCACCCGAGATATCACCAGATATATATTGGATTTTTCCCCGACCCTGAGTGACCGGCCCCATGAGACTGTAGTTTTCTCGGCCCCTGGTGGTCCGAGGTCGTTCCCGCTGCACAGATGCATGCGCCAGGGCCTCCTGCAGATAATTCACTTTGGTTTATTGCGCTATCTCTAATAGCACCCGGAATATCACCAGATATATATTGGATTTTTCCCTGACCCTGAGTGTCCGGCCCCATGAGACTGTGGTTTTCTCGGCCCCTCGTGGTCCGAGGTCGTTCCCGCTGCCCAGATTCATGCGCCAGGGCCTCCTGCAGACAATGCACTTTGATTTATTGCGCTATCTGTAATAGCACCCGAGAAAGCTCCATATATATGCTGGATTTTTACATGACTTTGGGTGACGGATACCGAAAATCTGTAATTTTCTCGGCCCCTAGTGGTTCGAGGTCGTTCCCGCTGCACAGAATCATGCGCCAGGGCTTCCTGCAGATAATTCACTTTGGTTTATTGCGCTATCTCTAATAGCACCCGAGATATCACCAGATATATATTGGATTTTTCCCTGACCCTGAGTGTCCGGCCCCATGAGACGGTGGTTTTCTCGTCCCCTGGTGGTCCGAAGTCGTTCCCACTGCACAGATGCATGCGCCAGGGCCTCCTGCAGATAATTCACTTTGGTTTATTGCGCTATCTCTAATAGCATCCGAGATATCACCAGATATATATTGGATTTTTCCCCGACCCTGAGTGTCCGGCCCCATGAGACGGTGGTTTTCTCGGCCCCTGGTGGTCCGACGTCGTTCGTGCTGCACAGATTCATGCGACAGGGCCTCCCGCAGAAAATGCACTTTGATTTATTGCGCTATCTGTAATAGCACCCGAGATATCACAAGATATATATTGGATTTTCCCCTGACCCTGAGTGTCCGGACCCATGAGACGGTGGTTTTCTCGGCCCCTTGTGGTCCGAGGTCGTTCCCGCTGCACAGATGCATGCGCCAGGGCCTCCTGCAGATAATCCACTTTGGATTATTGCGCTATCTCTAATAGCACCCGAGATATCACCAGATATATATTGGATTTTTCCCCGACCCTGAGTGTCCGGCCCCATGAGACGGTGGTTTTCTCGGCCCCTGGTGGTCCGAGGTCGTTCCTGCTGCTCAGATGCATGCGCCAGGGCCTCCTGCAGATAATCCACTTTGGATTATTGCGCTATTTCTAATATCACCCGAGATATCACCAGATATATATTGGATTTTTTCCCGACCCTGAGTGTCCGGCCCCATGAGACTGTAGTTTTCTCGGCCCCTGGTGGTCCGAGGTCCTTCCCGCTGCACACATTCATGCGACAGGGCCTCCTACAGGCAATGCACTTTGATTTATTGCGCTATCTCTAATAGCACCCGAGATATCATCAGATACATCCTGGGTTTTTACATGACCTTGGGTGTCCGGCCTCATGTGTCGGTGGTTTTCTCGGCCCCTGGTGGTCCGAGGTCGTCCCCGCTGCACAGATTCATGCGCCAGGGCCCGCTGCAGATAATTCACTTTGGTTTAGTGCGCTATCTGTAATAGCACCCGAGATATCACCAGATATATGCTGGGTTTTTACATGACCTTGGGTTTGCGGCCCCATGTGTCGGTGGTTTTCTCGGCCCCTGGTGATCCGAGGTCGTTCCCGCTGCACAGATTCATGCGCTAGAGCCTCCTGCAGACAATGCACTTTGATATATCGCGCTATCTCTAATAGCACCCGAGATATCACCAGATATATATTGGATTTTTCCCCGACCCTGACAGTCCGGCCCCGTGAGATAGTGGTTTTCTCGGCCCCTGGTGATCCGAGTTCGTTCCTGCTGCACAGATTCATGCGCCCGGGCCTCCTGCAGACAATGCACTTTGATTTATTGCGGTATCTGTAATAGAACCCGAGATATCAACAGATATATATTGGATTTTTCCCTAACCCTGAGTGTCCGGCCACATGTGTCGGTGGTTTTCTCGGCCCATGATGGTCCGATTTCGATCCCGCTGCTCAGATTCATGCGCCAGGGCCTCCTGCAGACAATGCACTTTGATTTATTGCGCTATCTGTAATAGAACCCGAGATATCACCAGATATATGCTGGATTTTTAAATGACATTGGGTGACGGATACCGAAAATCTGTAATTTTCTCGGCCCCTGGTTGTCCGAGGTCGTTCCCGCTGCACAGATTCATGCGTCAGGGCCTCCTGCAGACAATGCACTTTGATTTATTGCGCTATCTGTAATACCACCCGAGATATCACCAGATATATATTGGATTTTTCCCTGACCCTGATTGTCCGGTCCCATGAGGCGGTGGTTTTCTCGGCCCCTGGTGGTCCCAGGTCGTACCCCCTTAACAGGTTCATGCGCCAGGGCCTCCTACAGACAATGCACTTTGATTTATTGCGCTATCTCTAATAGCACCCGAGATATCACCTGATATATATTGGATTTTTCCCTGACCCTGAGTGCCCGGCCCCATGTGCCGGTGATTTGCTCGGACCCTGGTGGACCGAGGTATTTCCCGCTGCACAGATTCATGCGCCAGGGCCTCCTACAGACAATGCACTTTGATTTTTTCCGCTATCTGTAATAGCACCCGAGATATCACCAGATATATATTGGATTTTTCCCTGACCCTGATTGTCCGTCCCCATGAGACGGTGGCTTTCTCGGACCCTGGTGGTCCGAGGTCGTTCCCGCTGCACATATTCATGCGCCAGGGCCTCCTGCAGATAATTCACTTTGGTTTAATGGGCTATCTATAATAGCACCCGAGATATCACCAGATATATATTGGATTTTTCCCCGAACCTGACTGTCCGGCCCCATGAGACGGTGGTTTTCTCGGCCCCTGGTGGTCCGCGGTCGTTCCCGCTCCACAGATGCATGCGCCAGGGCCGCCTGCAGATAATTCACTTTGGTTTATTGCGCTATCTCTAATAGCACCCGAGACATCACCAGATATATATTGGACTTTTCCCCGAACCTGAATGTCCGGCCCCATGAGACGGTGGTTTTCTCGGACCCTGGTGGTCCCGGGTCGTTCCCGCTGCACAGGTTCATGCGGCAGGGCCTCCTGCAGATAATTCACTTTGGTTTAGTGCGCTATCTGTAATAGCACCCGAGATATCACCAGATATATGCTGGGTTTTTACATGACCTTGAGTGTGCGGCCCCATGTGTCGGTGGTTTTCTCGGCCCCTGGTGATCCGAGGTCGTTCCCGCTGCACAGATTCATGCGCCAGGGCCCGCTGCAGATAATTCACTTTGGTTTATTGCGCTATCTGTAATTGCACCCGAGATGTCACCAGATATATGCTGGATTTTTACATGACCTTGGATGACGGATTCCGAATATCTGTAATTTTCTCGGCGCCTGGTGGTCCGAGGTCGTTCCTGCTGCACAGATTCATTCGCCAGTGCCTCCTACAGACAATGCACTTTGATTTATTGCGCTATCTGTAATAGCACCCGAGATATCACCAGATATATAATGGAGTTTTCCCTGACCCCGACAGTCCGGCCCCATGGGACGGTGGTTTTCTAGGCCCCTGGTGGTCCGAGGTCGTTCCCGCTGCACCGATTCATGCGCCCGGGCCTCCTGCAGATAATTCACTTTGGTTTATTGGGCTATCTATAATAGCACCCGAGATATCACCAGATATATATTGGATTTTTCCCCGAACCTGACTGTCCGGCCCCATGAGACGGTGGTTTTCTCGGCCCCTGGTGGTCCGAGGTCGTTCCCGCTCCACAGATGCATGTGCCAGGGCCGCCTGCAGATAATTCACTTTGGTTTATTGCGCTATCTCTAATAGCACCCGAGATATCACCTGATATATATTGGATTTTTCCCTGACCATGAGTGTCCGGCCCCATGTGTCGGTGGTTTTCTCGGCCCCTGGTGGTCCGAGGTCGTTCCCGCTGCACAGATTCATGCGCCAGGGCTTCCTGCAGACAATGCACTTTGATTTATCGCGCTATCTCTAATAGCACCCGAGATATCACCAGATATATAATGGATTTTTCCCTGACCCTGAGTGTCCGGCCCCATGAGACGGTGGTTTTCTCGGCCCCTGGTGGTCCCAGGTCGTACCCCCTGAACAGGTTCATGCGCCAGGGCCTCCTACAGACAATGCACTTTGATTTATTGCGCTATCTCTAATAGCACCCGAGATATCACCTGATATATATTGGATTTTTCCCCGACCCTGAGTGCCCGGCCCCATGTGCCGGTGATTTGCTCGGACCCTGGTGGACCGAGGTATTTCCCGCTGCACAGATTCATGCGTCAGGGCCTCCTGCAGACAATGCACTTTGATTTATTGCGCTATCTGTAATACCACCCGAGATATCACCAGATATATATTGGATTTTTCCCTGACCCTGATTGTCCGGTCCCATGAGGCGGTGGTTTTCTCGGCCCCTGGTGGTCCGAGGTCGTTCCCGCTGCACAGATGCATGCGCCAGGGCCTCCTGCAGATAATTCACTTTGATTTATTGCGCTATCTCTAATAGCACCCGAGATATCACCAGATATATATTGGATTTTTCCCTGACCCTGAGTGTCCGGCCCCATGAGACTGTGGTTTTCTCGGCCCCTCGTGGTCCGAGGTCGTTCCTGCTACACAGATTCATGCGCCAGGGCCTCCTACAGACAATGCACTTTGATTTATTGCGCTATCTGTAATAGCACCCGAGATATCACCAGATATATGCTAGATTTTTACATGACCTTGGGTGACGGATACCGAAAATCTGTAATTTTCTTGGCCCCTGGTGGTCCGACGTCGTTCCTGCTGCACAGATTCATGCGCCAGGGCCTCCTGCAGACAATGCACTTTGATTTATCGCGCTATCTCTAATTTCACCCGAGATATCACCAGATGTATATTGGATTTTCCCTTGACCATGAGTGTCCGGCCCCATGTGTCGGTGGTTTTCTCGGCCCCTGGTGGTCCGAGGTCGTTCCCGCTGCACAGATTCATGCGCCAGGGCTTCCTGCAGACAATGCACTTTGATTTATCGCGCTATCTCTAATAGCACCCGAGATATCACCAGATATATAATGGATTTTTCCCTGACCCTGAGTGTCCGGCCCCATGAGACGGTGGTTTTCTCGGCCCCTGGTGGTCCCAGGTCGTACCCCCTGAACAGGTTCATGCGCCAGGGCCTCCTACAGACAATGCACTTTGATTTATTGCGCTATCTCTAATAGCACCCGAGATATCACCTGATATATATTGGATTTTTCGCTGACCCTGAGTGCCCGGCCCCATGTGCCGGTGATTTGCTCGGACCCTGGTGGACCGAGGTATTTCCCGCTGCACAGATTCATGCGTCAGGGCCTCCTGCAGACAATGCACTTTGATTTATTGCGCTATCTGTAATACCACCCGAGATATCACCAGATATATATTGGATTTTTCCCTGACCCTGATTGTCCGGTCCCATGAGGCGGTGGTTTTCTCGGCCCCTGGTGGTCCGAGGTCGTTCCCGCTGCACAGATGCATGCGCCAGGGCCTCCTGCAGATAATTCACTTTGATTTATTGCGCTATCTCTAATAGCACCCGAGATATCACCAGATATATATTGGATTTTTCCCTGACCCTGAGTGTCCGGCCCCATGAGACTGTGGTTTTCTCGGCCCCTCGTGGTCCGAGGTCGTTCCTGCTACACAGATTCATGCGCCAGGGCCTCCTACAGACAATGCACTTTGATTTATTGCGCTATCTGTAATAGCACCCGAGATATCACCAGATATATGCTAGATTTTTACATGACCTTGGGTGACGGATACCGAAAATCTGTAATTTTCTTGGCCCCTGGTGGTCCGACGTCGTTCCTGCTGCACAGATTCATGCGCCAGGGCCTCCTGCAGACAATGCACTTTGATTTATCGCGCTATCTCTAATTTCACCCGAGATATCACCAGATGTATATTGGATTTTCCCTTGACCCTGAGTGTCCGGCTCCATGAGACGGTGGTTTTCTCGGCCCCTGGTGATCCGAGGTCGATCCCGCTGCACAGATTCATGCGCTAGGGCCTCCTGCAGACAATGCACTTTGATATATCGCGCTATCTCTAATAGCACCCGAGATATCACCAGATATATGCTGGATTTTTCCCTGACCCTTACAGTCCGGCCCCATGTGTCTGTGGTTTTCTCGTCCCCTGGTGGTCCGAGGTCGTTCCCGCTGCACAGATTCATTCGCCAGTGCCTCCCACAGACAATGCACTTTGATTTATAGCGCTATCTCTAGTAGCTCAAGAGAAATCACCAGATATATCTTGGATTTTTACATGACCTTGGGTGACGGATACCGAAAATCTGTAATTTTCTTGGCCCCTGGTGGTCCGACGTCGTTGCTGCTGCACAGATTCATGCGCCAGGGCCTCCTGCAGACAATGCACTTTGATTTATCGCGGTATCTGTAATAGAACCCGAGATATCAACAGATATATATTGGATTTTTGCCTAACCCTGAGTGTCCGGACACATGTGTCGGTGCTTTTCTCGGCCCATGATGGTCCGATTTCGATCCCGCTGCTCAGATTCATGCGCCAGGGCCTCCTGCAGAAAATGCACTTTGATTTATTGCGCTATCTGTAATAGAACCCGAGATATCACCAGATATATGCTGGATTTTTACATGACATTGGGTGACGGATACCGAAAATCTGTAATTTTCTCGGCCCCTGGTGGTCCGAGGTCGTTCCTGCTGCTCAGATGCATGCGCCAGGGCCTCCTGCAGATAATGCACTTTGGTTTATTGCGCTATCTATAATAGCACCCGAGATATCACCAGATATATATTGGATTTTCCCTTTACCCTGAGTGTCCGGCCCCATGAGACGGTGGTTTTCTCGGCCCCTGATGGTCCGAGGTCGTTCCCGCTGCACAAATGCATGCGACAGGGCCTCCTGCAGTTAATTCACTTTGATTTATCTCGCTATCTGTAATAGAACCCGAGATATCACCAGATATATGCTGGATTTTTACATGACATTGGGTGACGGCTACCGAAAATCTGTAATTTTCTCGGCCCCTGGTGGTCCGAGGTCGTTCCCGCTGCACAGATTCATGCGCCAGGGACTCCTGCAGATAATTCACTTTGGTTTATTGCGCTATCTCTAATAGCACCCGAGATATCACCAGATATATATTGGATTTTCCCCTGACCCTGAGTGTCCGGCCTCATGTGTCGGTGGTTTTCTCGGCCCCTGGTGGTCCGAGGTCGTTCCCGCTGCACAGATTCATGCGCCAGGGCCCGCTGCAGATAATTCACTTTGGTTTAGTGCGCTATCTGTAAGAGCACCCGAGATATCACAAGATATATATTGAATTTTTCAACCGACCCTGAGTGTTCGGCCCCATGAGACGGTGGTTTTCTCGGACCCTGGTGATCCGAGGTCGTTCCCGCTGCACAGATTCATGCGCCAGGGCCTCCCGCAGACAATGCACTTTGATTTATCGCGCTATCTCTAATAGCACCCGAGATATCACCAGATATATAATGGATTTTTCCATGACCCTGACAGTCCGGCCCCATGGGACGGTGGTTTTCTCGGCCCCTGGTGGTCCGAGATCGTTACCGCTGCACGGATTCATGCGCCAGGGGCCGCTACAGATAATTCACTTTGGTTTATTGCGCTATCTGTAATAGCACCCGAGATATCACCAGATATATATTGGATTTTTCCCCGACCCAGACAGTCCGGCCCCGTGAGATAGTGGTTTTCTCGGCGCCTGGTTGTCCGAGGTCGTTGCCGCTGCACAGATTCATGCGCCAGGGCCTCCTGCAGATAATTCACTTTGGTTTATTGCGCTATCTCTAATAGCACCCGAGATATCAGCAGATACATATTGGATTTTCCCCTGAGCCTGACTGTCCGGCACAATGAGACTGTGGTTTTCTCGGCCCCTGGTGGTCCGAGGTCGGTTCCGCTGCACAGATTCATGCGCCGGAGCCTCCTACAGACAATGCACTTTGATTTATTGCGCTATGTGTAATAGCACCCGAGATATCACCAGATATATATTGGATTTTTCCCTGACCCTGAGTGTCCGGCCCCATGTGTCGGTGGTTTTCTCGGCCCCTGGTGGTCCGAGGTCGTTCCCGCTGCACCGATTCATGCGCCCGGGCCTCCTGCAGATAATTCACCTTGGTTTATTGGGCTATCTATAATAGCACCCGAGATATCACCAGATATATATTGGATTTTTCCCCGACCCTGACTGTCCGGCCCCATGAGACGGTGGTTTTCTCGGCCCCTGATGGTCCGAGGTCGTTCCCGCTCCACAGATGCATGCGCCAGGGCCGCCTGCAGATAATTCACTTTGGTTTATTGCGCTATCTCTAATAGCACCCGAGACATCACCAGATATATATTGGACTTTTCCCCGACCCTGAGTGTCCGGCCACATGAGACGGTGGTTTCCTCGGACCCTGGTGGTCCCAGGTCGTTCCCGCTGCACAGATTCATGCGGCAGGGCCTCCTGCAGATAATTCACTTTGGTTTATTGCGCTATCTCTAATAGCACCAGAGATATCGCCAGATATATATTGGATTCTCCACAGACCCTGAGTGTCCGGCCCCATGAGACGGTGGTTTTCTCGGCCCCTGGTGGTCCGAGGTCGTTCCCGCTGTCCAGATTCATGCGCAAGGGCCTCCTACAGACAATGCACTTTGATTTATTGGGCTATCTGTAATAGAACCCGACATATCACCAGATATATATTGGATTTTTCCCTGACCCTGAGTGTCCGGCCCCATGAGACGGTGGTTTTCTCGGCCCCTGGTGGTCCGAGGTCGTTCCCGCTGCACAGATTCATGCGCCAGGGCCTCCCGCAGACAATGCACTTTGATTTATCGCGCTATCTCTAATAGCACCCGAGATATCACCAGATATATAATGGAGTTTTCTCTGACCCTGACAGTCCGGCCCCATGAGACGGTGGTTTTCTAGGACCCTGGTGGTCCGAGGTCGTTCCCGCTGCACAGATTCATGCGCCCGGGCCTCCTACAGATAATTCACTTTGATTTACTGCGCTATCTATAATAGCACCCGAGATATCACCAGATATATATTGGATTTTTCCCCGACCCTGACTGTCCGGCCCCATGAGACGGTGGTTTTCTCGGCCCCTGGTGGTCCGAGGTCGTTCCCGCTGTCGAGATTCATGCGCCAGGGCCTCCTACAGACAATGCACATTGATTTATTGGGCTATCTGTAATAGCACCCGAGAAAGCACCATATAAATGCTGGATTTTTACATGACTTTGGGTGACGGATACAGAAAATCTGTAATTTTCTCGGCCCCTGGAGATCCGAGGTCGTTCCTGCTTCACAGATTCATGCGCCAGGGCCTCCTGCAGACAATGCACTTTGATTTATTGCGCCATCTGCAATAGCACCCGAGATATCACCAGATATATATTAGATTTTTCCCTGACCCTGAGTGTCCGGCCCCATGAGACGGTGGTTGTCTCGGCCCCTGGTGGTCCGAGGTCGTTCCCGCTGCACGGATTCATGCGCCAGGGCCTCCTGCAGATAATTCACTTTGGTTTATTGCGCTATCTCTAATAGAACCCGACATATCACCAGATATATATTGGATTTTTCCCTGACCCTGAGTGTCCGGCCCCATGAGACGGTGGTTTTCTCGTCCCCTGGTGGTCCGAGGTCGTTCCCGCTGCACAGATGCATGCGCCAGGGCCTCCTGCAGATAATTCACTTTGGTTTTTTGCGCTATCTCTAATAGCACCCGAGATATCACCTGATATATATTGGATTTTTCCCTGACCATGAGTGTCCGGCCCCATGTGTCGGTGGTTTTCTCGGCCCCTGGTGGTCCGAGGTCGTTCCCGCTGCACAGATTCATGCGCCAGGGCTTCCTGCAGACAATGCACTTTGATTTATCGCGCTATCTCTAATAGCACCCGAGATATCACCAGATATATAATGGAGTTTTCTCTGACCCTGACAGTCCGGCCCCATGAGACGGTGGTTTTCTAGGACCCTGGTGGTCCGAGGTCGTTCCCGCTGCACAGATTCATGCGCCCGGGCCTCCTACAGATAATTCACTTTGATTTACTGCGCTATCTATAATAGCACCCGAGATATCACCAGATATATATTGGATTTTTCCCCGACCCTGACTGTCCGGCCCCATGAGACGGTGGTTTTCTCGGCCCCTGGTGGTCCGAGGTCGTTCCCGCTGCACAGATGCATGTGCCAGGGCCGCCTGCAGGTAATTCACTTTGGTTTATTGCGCTATCTCTAATAGCACCCGAGATATCAGCAGATATATATTGGATTTTCCCCTGAGCCTGACTGTCCGGCCCCATGAGACTGTGGTTTTCTCGGCCCCTGGTGGTCCGAGGTCGGTCCCGCTGCACAGATTCATGCGCCGGAGCCTCCTACAGACAATGCACTTTGATTTATTGCGCTATCTGTAATAGCACCCGAGATATCACCAGATATATATTGGATTTTTCCCTGACCCTGAATGTCCGGCCCCATGAGACGGTGGTTCTCTCGGCCCCTTGTGGTCCGAGGTCGTTCCCGCTGCCCAGATTCATGCGGCAGGGACTCCTACAGACAATGCACTTTGGTTTATTGCGCTATATGTAATAGCACCCGAGATATCACCAGATATGTATTGGATTTTTCCCTGACCCTGAGCCTCCGGCCCCATGAGACGGTGGTTTTCTCGGCCCCTGGTGGTCCGAGGTCGTTCCTGCTGCACAGATGCATGCGCCAGGGCCTCCTGCAGATAATCCACTTTGGATTATTGCGCTATCTCTAATAGCACCCGAGATATCTCCAGATATATATTGGAGTTTTCCCCGACCCTGAGTGTCCGGCCCCATGAGACGGTGGTTTTCTCGGCCCCTGGTGGTCCGAGGTCGTTCCTGCTGCTCAGATGCATGCGCCAGGGCCTCCTCCAGACAATGCACTTTGAATTATTGCGCTATATGTAATAGCACCCGAGATATCACCAGATATATATTGGATTTTTCCCCGACCCTGAGTGTCCGGCCCCATGAGACTGTAGTTTTCTCGGCCCCTGGTGGTCCGAGGTCCTTCCCGCTGCACAGATTCATGCGACAGGGCCTCCTACAGACAATGCACTTTGATTTATTGCGCAATCTCTAATAGCACCCGAGATATCATCAGATACATCCTGGGTTTTTACATTACCTTGGGTGCCCGGCCTCATGTGTCGGTGGTTTTCTCGGCCCCTGGTGGTCCGAGGTCGTTCCCGCTGCACAGATTCATGCGCCAGGGCCCGCTGCAGATAATTCACTTTGGTTTAGTGCGCTATCTGTAAGAGCACCCGAGATATCACAAGATATATATTGAATTTTTCAACCGACCCTGAGTGTTCGGCCCCATGAGACGGTGGTTTTCTCGGACCCTGGTGATCCGAGGTCGTTCCCGCTGCACAGATTCATGCGCCATGGCCTCCCGCAGACAATGCACTTTGATTTATCGCGCTATCTCTAATAGCACCCGAGATATCACCAGATATATAATGGATTTTTCCATGACCCTGACAGTCCGGCCCCATGAGACGGTGGTTTTTTCGGCCCCTGGTGGTCCGATGTCGTTGCCGCTGCACAGATTCATGCGCCAGGGCCTCCCGCAGACAATGCACTTTGATTTATTGCGCAATCTGTAATAGCACCCGAGAAAGCACCAGATATATATTGGATTTTTCCCTGACCCTGACAGTCCGGCCCCATGAGACGGTGGTTTTCTAGGCCCCTGGTGGTCCGAGGTCGTTCCCGCTGCACAGATTCATGCGCCCCAGCCTCCTGCAGACAATTCACTTTGGTTTATTGCGCTATCTCTAATAGCACCCGAGATATCACCTGTTATATATTGGATTTTTCCCTGACCATGAGTGTCCGGCCCCATGTGTAGGTGGTTTTCTCGGCCCCTCGTGATCCCAGGTCGTTCCCGCTGCACAGATTCATGCGCCAGGGCCTCCTACAGACAATGCACTTTGATTTATTGCGCTATCTCTAATAGCACCCGAGATATCACCAGATATATATTGCATTTTCCCCTGACCCTGAGTGTCCGGCCACATGAGACGGTGGTTTTCTCGGCCCCTGGTGGTCCGAGGTCGTTCCCGCTGCACAGATTCATGCGGCAAGGACTCCTGCAGATAATTCACTTTGGTTTATTGCGCTATCTCTAATAGCACCCGAGATATCACCAGACATATATTGGATTTTCCCCTGACCCTGAGTGTCCGGCCCCATGAGACTGTGGTTTTCTCGGCCCCTGGTGGTCCGAGGTCGTTCCCGCTGACCAGATTCATGCGCCAGGGCCTCCTACAGACAATGCACTTTGATTTATTCCGCTATCTGTAATAGCACCCGAGATATCACCAGATGTATATTGGATTTTTCCCTGACCCTGAGTGTCCGGCCCCATGAGACTGTGGTTTTCTCGGCCCCTGGTGGTCCGAGGTCGTTCCCGCTGACCAGATTCATGCGCCAGGGCCTCCTACAGACAATGCACTTTGATTTATTCCGCTATCTGTAATAGCACCCGAGATATCACCAGATGTATATTGGATTTTTCCCTGACCCTGAGGGCCCGGCCCGATGAGACGGTGGTTTTCTCGGCCCCTGGTGGTCCGAGGTCGTTCCCGCTGCACAGATTGATGCGCCAGGGCCTCCTGCAGATAATTCACTTTGGTTTATTGCGCTATCTCTAATAGCACCCGAGATATCACCAGACATATATTGGATTTTCCCCTGAACCTGAGTGTCCGGCCCCACGAGACTGTGGTTTTCTCGGCCCCTGGTGGTCCGAGGTCGTTCCCGCTGTCCAGATGCATGCGCCAGGGCCTCCTGCAGATAATTCACTTTGGTTTATTGCGCTATCTCTAATAGCACCCGAGATATCACCAGATATATATTGCATTTTCCCCTGACCCTGAGTGTCCGGCCACATGAGACGGTGGTTTTCTCGGCCCCTGGTGGTCCGAGGTCGTTCCCGCTGCAGAGATTTATACGCCAGGGCCTCCCACAGACAATGCACTTTGATTTTTTGCGCTATCTGTAATAGCACACGAGAAAGCTCCATATATGTGCTGGATTTTTACATTACTTTGGGTGACGGATACCGAAAATCTGTAATTTTCTCGGCCTCTGGTGGTCCGAGGTCGCTCCCGCTGCACAGATTCATGCGACAGGGCCTCATACAGACAATGCACTTTGATTTATTGCGCCGTCTCTACTAGCACCCGAGATATCACCAGATATATAATGGATTTTTCACTGACCCTGAGTGTCCGGCCCCATGAGACGGTGGTTTTATCGGCCCCTGTTGGTCCGAGGTCGTTCCCGCTACACAGATTCATGCGGCAAGGCCTCCTGCAGACAATGCAATTTGATTTATTGCGCTATCTGTAATAGCACCCGTGATATCACCAGATATATATTGGATTTTTCCCTGACCCTGAGTGTCCGTCCCCATGAGACGGTGGTTTTCTCGGCCCCTGGTGGTCCGAGGTCGTTCCCGCTGCACAGGTGCATGCGCCAGGGCCTCCTGCAGATAATTCACATTGGTTTATTGCGCTATCTCTAATAGCACCCGAGATATCACCAGATATATATTGCATTTTCCCCTGACCCTGAGTGTCCGGCCACATGAGACGGTGGTTTTCTCGGCCCCTGGTGGTCCGAGGTCGTTCCCGCTGCACAGATTCATGCGGCAAGGCCTCCTGCAGATAATTCACTTTTGTTTATTGCGCTATCTCTAATAGCACCCGAGATATCACCTGACATATATTGGATTTTCCCCTGACACTGAGTGTCCGGCCCCATGAGACTGTGGTTTTCTCGGCCCCTGGTGGTCCGAGGTCGTTCCCGCTGACCAGATTCATGCGCCAGGGCCTCCTACAGACAATGCACTTTGATTTATTCCGCTATCTGTAATAGCACCCGAGATATCACCAGATGTATATTGGATTTTTCCCTGACCCTGAGTGTCCGGCCCCATGAGACTGTGGTTTTCTCGGCCCCTGGTGGTCCGAGGTCGTTCCCGCTGCACAGATTCATGCGCCAGGGCCTCCTGCAGATAATTCACTTTGGTTTATTGCGCTATCTCTAATAGCACCCGAGATATCACCAGATATATATTGGATTTTCCCCTGGCCCTGAGTGTCCGGCCCCATGAGACGGTGGTTTTCTCGGCCCCTGGTGGTCCGAGGTCGTTCCCGCTGCAGAGATGCATGCGGCAGGGCCTCCTGCAGATAATTCACTTCGGTTTATTGCGCTATTTCTAATAGCACTCGAGATATCGCCAGATATATATTGCACTTTTCCCCGACCCTGAGTGTCCGGCCCCATGAGACGGTGGTTTTCTCGGCTCCTGGTGGTCCGAGGTCGTTCCCGCTGCACACATTCATGCGCCAGGGCCTCCTGCAGATAATTCACTTTGGTTTATTGCGCTATCTCTAATACCACCCGAGATATCACCAGATATATATTGGATTTTCCCCTGACCCTGAGTGCCCGGCCCCATGAGACGGTGGTTTTCTCGGCCCCTGGTGGTCCGAGGTCGTTCCCGCTGCACGGATTCATGCGCCAGGGCTTCCTGTAGACAATGCACTTTGATTTATCGCGCTATCTGTAATAGCACCCGAGATATCACCAGATATATATTGGATTTTCCCCTGACCCTGAGTGTCCGGCCACATGAGTCGGTGGTTTTCTCGGCCCCTGGTAGTCCGAGGTCGTTCCCGCTGCCCAGATTCATGCGCCAGGGCCTCCTACAGACAATGCACTTTGATTTATAGCGCCATCTGTAATAGCACCCGAGATATCACCAGATATATATTGGATTTTCCCCTGACCCTGAGTGTCCGACCACATGAGACGGTGGTTTTCTCGGCCCCTGGTGGTCCGAGGTCGTTCCCGCTGCACAGGTGCATGCGCCAGGGCCTCCTGCAGATAATTCACTTTGGTTTATTGCGCTATCTCTAATAGCACCCGAGATATCACCAGATATATATTGGATTTTCCCCTGACTCTGAGTGTCCGGCCCCGTGAGACGGTGGTTTTCTCGGCCCCTGGTAGTCCCAGGTCGTTCCCGCTGCACAGATTCATTCGCCAGGGCCACCTGCAGATAATTCACTTTGGTTTATTGCGCTATCTCTAATAGCACCGGAGATATCACCAGACATATATTGGATTTTCCCATGACCCTGAGTGTCCGGCCCCATGAGACTGTGGTTTTCTCGGCCCCTGGTGGTCCGAGGTCGTTCCCGCCGCAGAGATTCATGCGCCAGGGAATCCTACAGACAATGCACTATGATTTATTGCGCTATCTGTAATAGCACCCGAGATATCACCAGATGTATATTGGATTTTCCCCTGACCCTGAGTGTCCGACCACATGAGACGGTGGTTTTCTCGGCCCCTGGTGGTCCGAGGTCGTTCCCGCTGCACAGGTGCATGCGCCAGGGCCTCCTGCAGATAATTCACTTTGGTTTATTGCGCTATCTCTAATAGCACCCGAGATATCACCAGATATATATTGGATTTTTCCCTGACCCTGAGTGTGCGGCCCCATGAGACGGTGGTTTTCTCGGCCCCTCGTGGTCCGAGGTCCTTCCCTTTGCCCAGATTCATGCGCCAGGGCCTCCTACAGACAATGCACTTTGATTTATTGCGCTATCTGTAATAGCACCCGAGATATCACCAGATGTATATTGGATTTTTCCCTGACCCTGAGTGTCCGGGCCCATGCGACGGTGGTTTTCTCGGCCCCTGGAGGTCCGAGGTCGTTCCCGCTGCCCAGATTCATGCGCCAGGGCCTCCTACAGACAATGCACTTTGATTTATTGCGCTATCTGTAATAGCACCCGAGATATCACCAGATGTATATTGGATTTTTCCCTGACCCTGAGTGTCCGGCCCCATGAGACGGTGGTTTTCTCGGCCCCTGGTGGTCCGAGGTCGTTCCCGCAGCCCAGATTCATGCGCCAGGGCCTTCTACAGACAATGCACTTTGATTTATTGCGCCGTCTCTACTAGCACCCGAGATATCACCAGATATATAATGGATTTTTCACTGACCCTGAGTGTCCGGCCCCATGAGACGGTGGTTTTATCGGCCCCTGTTGGTCCGAGGTCGTTCCCGCTACACAGATTCATGCGGCAAGGCCTCCTGCAGACAATGCAATTTGATTTATTGCGCTATCTGTAATAGCACCCGTGATATCACCAGATATATATTGGATTTTTCCCTGACCCTGAGTGTCCGTCCCCATGAGACGGTGGTTTTCTCGGCCCCTGGTGGTCCGAGGTCGTTCCCGCTGCACAGGTGCATGCGCCGGGGCCTCCTGCAGATAATTCACTTTGGTTTATTGCGCTATCTCTAATAGCACCCGAGATATCACCAGATATATATTGGATTTTCCCCTGACTCTGAGTGTCCGGCCCCGTGAGACGGTGGTTTTCTCGGCCCCTGGTAGTCCCAGGTCGTTCCCGCTGCACAGATTCATGCGCCAGGGCCACCTGCAGATAATTCACTTTGGTTTATTGCGCTATCTCTAATAGCACCCGAGATATCACCAGACATATATTGGATTTTCCCATGACCCTGAGTGTCCGGCCCCATGAGACTGTGGTTTTCTCGGCCCCTGGTGGTCCGAGGTCGTTCCCGCCGCAGAGATTCATGCGCCAGGGAATCCTACAGACAATGCACTATGATTTATTGCGCTATCTCTAATAGCACCCGAGATATCACCAGATATATATTGGATTTTTCCCTGACCCTGAGTGTGCGGCCCCATGAGACGGTGGTTTTCTCGGCCCCTCGTGGTCCGAGGTCGTTCCCTTTGCCCAGATTCATGCGCCAGGGCCTCCTACAGACAATGCACTTTGATTTATTGCGCTATCTGTAATAGCACCCGAGATATCACCAGATGTATATTGGATTTTTCCCTGACCCTGAGTGTCCGGCCCCATGAGACGGTGGTTTTCTCGGCCCCTGGTGGTCCGAGGTCGTTCCCGCTGCCCAGATTCATGCACCAGGGCCTCCTGCAGATAATTCACTTTGGTTTATTGCGCTATCTCTAATAGCACCCGATATATCACCAGACATATATTGGACTTTCCCCTGACCCTGTGTGTCCGGCCCCATGAGACTGTGGTTTTCTCGGCCCCTGGTGGTCCGAGGTCGTTCCCGCTGCCCAGATTCATGCGCCAGGGCCTCCTACAGACAATGCACTTTGATTTATTGCGCTATCTGTAATAGCACCCGAGATATCACCAGATGTATATTGGATTTTTCCCTGACCCTGAGTGTCCGGCCCCATGAGATGGTGGTTTTCTCGGCCCCTGGTGGTCCGAGGTCGTTCCCGCTCCACAGATTCATGCGCCAGGGCCTCCTACAGACAATGCACTTTGATTTATTGCGCTATCAGTAATAGCACCCGAGATATCACCAGATGTATATTGGATTTTTCCCTGACCCTGAGTGTCCGGCCCCATGGGACGGTGGTTTTCTCGGCCCCTGGTGGTCCGAGGTCGTTCCCGCTCCACAGATTCATGCGCCAGGGCCTCCTACAGACAATGCACTTTGATTTATTGCGCTATCTGTAATAGCACCCGAGATATCACCAGATGTATATTGGATTTTTCCCTGACCCTGAGTGTCCGGGCCCATGCGACGGTGGTTTTCTCGGCCCCTGGTGGTCCGAGGTCGTTCCCGCTGCCCACATTCATGCGCCAGGGCCTCCTACAGACAATGCACTTTGATTTATTGCGCTATCTGTAATAGCACCCGAGATATCACCAGATGTATATTGGATTTTTCCCTGACCCTGAGTGTCCGGGTCCATGAGACGGTGGTTTTCTCGGCCCCTGGTGGTCCGAGGTCGTTCCCGCTGCCCAGATTCATGCGCCAGGGCCTCCTACAGACAATGCACTTTGATTTATTGCGCTATCTCTAATAGCACCCGAGATATCACCAGATATATATTGGATTTTTCCCTGACCCTGAGTGTCCGGCCCCATGAGACGGTGGTTTTCTCGGCTCCTGGTGGTCCGAGGTCGTTCCCGCTGCCCAGATTCATGCGCCAGGGCCTCCTACAGACAATGCACTTTGATTTATTGCGCTATCTCTAATAGCACCCGAGATATCACCAGATATATATTGGATTTTTCCCTGACCCTGAGTGTCCGGCCTCATGAGACGGTGGTTTTCTCGGCTCCTGGTGGTCCGAGGTCGTTCCCGCTGCCCAGATTCATGCGCCAGGGCCTCCTACAGACAATGAACTTTGATTTATTGCGCTATCTGTAATAGCACCCGAGATATCACCAGATGTATATTGGATTTTTCCCGGACCCTGAGTGTCCGGCCCCATGAGACGGTGGTTTTCTCGGCCCCTGGTGGTCCGAGGTCGTTCCCGCTGCCCAGATTCATGCGCCAGGGCCTCCTACAGACAATGCACTTTGATTTATTGCGCCATCTCTACTAGCACCCGAGATATCACCAGATATATATTGGATTTTTCCCTGACCCTGAGGGTCCGACCCCATGAGACGGTGGTTTTCTCGGCCCCTGGTGGTCCGAGGTCGTTCCCGCTGCCCAAATTCCTGGGCCAGGGCCTCCTACAGACAATGGACTTTGATTTATTGCGCTATCTCTAATAGCACCCGAGATATCACCAGATATATATTGGATTTTTCCCTGACCCTGAGCGTCCGGCCCCATGAGACGGTGGTTTTCTCGGCCCCTGGTGGTCCGAGGTCGTTCCCGCTGCCCAGATTCATGCGCCAGGGCCTCCTACAGACAATGAACTTTGATTTATTGCGCTATCTCTAATAGCACCTGCGATATCACCAGGTATATATTGGATTTTTCCCTGACCCTGAGTGTAACGGGCCCATGAGACGGTGGTTTTCTCGGCCCCTGGTGGTCCGAGGTCGTTTCCGCTGCCCAGATTCATGCGCCAGGGCCTCCTACAGACAATGCACTTTGATTTAATGCGCTATCTCTAATAGCACCCGAGATATCACCAGATGTATATTGGATTTTTCCCTGACCCTGAGTGTCCGGCCCCATGAGACGGTGGTTTTCTCGGCCCCTGGTGGTGCGAGGTCGTTCCCGCTGCCCAGATTCATGCGCCGGGGCCTCCTACAGACAATGCACTTTGATTTATTGCGCCATCTCTACTAGCACCCGAGATATCACCAGATATATATTGGATATTTCCCTGACAATGAGTGTCCGGCCCCATGAGACTGTGGTTTTCTCGGCCCCTGGTGGTCCGAGGTCGTTCCCGCTGCCCAGATTCATGCGCCAGGGCCTCCTACAGACAATGCACTTTGATTTATTGCGCTATCTCTAATAGCACCCGAGATATCACCAGATATATATTGGATTTTTACCTGACCCTGAGTGTCCGGCCTCATGAGACGGTGGTTTTCTCGGATCCTGGTGGTCCGAGGTCGTTCCCGCTGCCCAGATTCATGCGCCAGGGCCTCCTACAGACAATGCACTTTTTTTTTTATTGCGCTATCTCTAATAGCACCCGAGATATCACCAGATGTATATTGGATTTTTCCCTGACCCTGAGTGTCCGGCCCCATGAGACGGTGGTTTTCTCGGCCCCTGGTGGTCCGAGGTCGTTCCCGCTGCACAGATTCATGCGCCATGGCCTCCTGCAGACAATGCACTTTGATTTATTGCGCTATCTCTAATAGCACCCGAGATATCACCAGATATATATTGGATTTTTCCCTGACCCTGAGTGTCCGGCCTCATGAGACGGTGGTTTTCTCGGCTCCTGGTGGTCCGAGGTCGTTCCCGCTGCCCAGATTCATGCGCCAGGGCCTCCTACAGACAATGCACTTTTTTTTTTATTGCGCTATCTGTAATAGCACCCGAGATATCACCAGATGTATATTGGATTTTTCCCTGACCCTGAGTGTCCGGCCCCATGAGACGGTGGTTTTCTCGGCCCCTGGTGGTCCGAGGTCGTTCCCGCTGCCCAGATTCATGCGCCAGGGCCTCCTACAGACAATGCACTTTGATTTATAGCGCCATCTGTAATAGCACCCGAGATATCACCAGATATATATTGGATTTTCTCCTGACCCTGAGTGTCCGACCACATGAGACGGTGGTTTTCTCGGCCCCTGGTGGTCCGAGGTCGTTCCCGCTGCCCAGATTCATGCGCCAGGGCCTCCTACAGACAATGCACTTTGATTTATTGCGCTATCTGTAATAGCACCCGGGATATCACCGGATATATATTGGATTTTTCCCTGACCCTGAGTGTCCGGCCCCATGAGACGGTGGTTTTCTCGGCGCCTGGTGGTCCGAGGTCGTTCCCGCTGCACAGATGCATGCGCCAGGGCCTCCTGCAGACAATGCACTTTGATTTATTGCGCTATCTGTAATAGCACCCTATATATCGCCAGATATATATTTGATTTTCCCCTGACCCTGAGTGTCCGGCCCCATGAGACAGTGGTTTTCTCGGCCCCTGGTGGTCCCAGGTCGATCCCGCTGCACAGATTCATGCGCCAGGGCCTCCGCAGACAATGCACTTCGTTTTATCGCGCTATCTCTAATGGCAACCGAGATATCACCAGATATATAATGGATTTTTCCCTGACCCTGACAGTCCGGCCCCATGAGACGGTGGTTTTCTTGGCCCCTGGTGGTCCGAGGTCGTTCCCGCTGCACAGATTCATCCGCCAGGGCCTCCTGCAGATAATTCACTTTGATTTATTGCGCCATCTGTAATAGCACCCGAGATATCACCAGATATATGCTGGATTTTTACATGACATTGTGTGACGGATACCGAAAATCTGTAATTTTCTCGGCCCCTGGTGGTCCGATGTCGTTCCTGCTGCACAGATTCATGCGCAAGTTCCTCCTGCAGATAATTCACTTTGGTTTATTGCGCTATCACTAATAGCACCCGAGATATCACCAGATATATATTGGATTTTCCCCTGACCCTGAGTGTCCGGCCCCATGAGACGGTGGTTTTCTCGGCCCCTGGTGGTCCGAGGTCGTTCCCGCTGCACGGATTCATGCGCCAGGGCTTCCTGTAGACAATGCACTTTGATTTATCGCGCTATCTGTAATAGCACCCGGGATATCACCGGATATATATTGGATTTTTCCCTGAACCTGAGTGTCCGGCCCCATGAGACGGTGGTTTTCTCGGCCCCTGGTGGTCCGAGGTCGTTCCCGCTGCACAGATGCATGCGCCAGGGCCTCCTGCAGACAATGCACTTTGATTTATTGCGCTATCTGTAATAGCACCCTATATATCGCCAGATATATATTTGATTTTCCCCTGACCCTGAGTGTCCGGCCCCATGAGACAGTGGTTTTCTCGGCCCCTGGTGGTCCCAGGTCGATCCCGCTGCACAGATTCATGCGCCAGGGCCTCCGCAGACAATGCACTTCGTTTTATCGCGCTATCTCTAATGGCAACCGAGATATCACCAGATATATAATGGATTTTTCCCTGACCCTGACAGTCCGGCCCCATGAGACGGTGGTTTTCTTGGCCCCTGGTGGTCCGAGGTCGTTCCCGCTGCACAGATTCATCCGCCAGGGCCTCCTGCAGATAATTCACTTTGATTTATTGCGCCATCTGTAATAGCACCCGAGATATCACCAGATATATGCTGGATTTTTACATGACATTGTGTGACGGATACCGAAAATCTGTAATTTTCTCGGCCCCTGGTGGTCCGATGTCGTTCCTGCTGCACAGATTCATGCGCAAGTTCCTCCTGCAGATAATTCACTTTGGTTTATTGCGCTATCACTAATAGCACCCGAGATATCACCAGATATATATTGGATTTTCCCCTGACCCTGAGTGTCCGGCCCCATGAGACGGTGGTTTTCTCGGCCCCTGGTGGTCCGAGGTCGTTCCCGCTGCACGGATTCATGCGCCAGGGCTTCCTGTAGACAATGCACTTTGATTTATCGCGCTATCTGTAATAGCACCCGAGATATCACCAGATATATATTGGATTTTCCCCTGACCCTGAGTGTCCGGCCACATGAGTCGGTGGTTTTCTCGACCCCCTGGTGGTCCGAGGTCGTTCCCGCTGCCCAGATTCATGCGCCAGGGCCTCCTACAGACAATGCACTTTGATTTATAGCGCCATCTGTAATAGCACCCGAGATATCACCAGATATATATTGGATTTTCCCCTGACCCTGAGTGTCCGACCACATGAGACGGTGGTTTTCTCGGCCCCTGGTGGTCCGAGGTCGTTCCCGCTGCCCAGATTCATGCGCCAGGGCCTCCTACAGACAATGCACTTTGATTTATTGCGCTATCTGTAATAGCACCCGGGATATCACCGGATATATATTGGATTTTTCCCTGAGCCTGAGTGTCCGGCCCCATGAGACGGTGGTTTTCTCGGCCCCTGGTGGTCCGAGGTCGTTCCCGCTGCACAGATGCATGCGCCAGGGCCTCCTGCAGACAATGCACTTTGATTTAGTGCGCTATCTGTAATAGCACCCTATATATCGCCAGATATATATTTGATTTTTCCCTGACCCTGAGTGTCCGGCCCCATGAGACGGTGGTTTTCTCGGCCCCTGGTGGTCCGAGGTCGTTCCCGCTACACAGATTCATGCGCCAGGGTCTCCTGCAGGTAATTCACTTTGGTTTATTGCGCTATCTCTAATAGCACCCGAGATATCACCAGATATATATTGGATTTTCCCCTGACCCTGAGTGTCCGGCCCCATGAGACGGTGGTTTTCTCGGCCCCTGGTGGTCCGAGGTCGTTCCCGCTCCACAGATTCATGCGCCAGGGCCTCCTGCAGACAATGCACTTTGATTTATCGCGCTATCTCTAATGGCACCCGAGATATCACCAGATATATAATGGATTTTTCCCTGACCCTGACAGTCCGGACCCATGAGACGGTGGTTTTCTCGGCCCCTGGTGGTCCGAGGTCGTTCCCGCTGCACGGATTCATGCGCCAGGGCTTCCTGTAGACAATGCACTTTGATTTATCGCGCTATCTGTAATATCACCCTATATATCGCCAGATATATATATTGGATTTTTCCCTGACCCTGACAGTCCGGCCCCATGAGACGGTGGTTTTCTCGGCCCCTGGTGGTCCGAGGTCGTTCCCGCTGCACAGATTCATGCGCCAGGGCCCCCTACAGACAGTTCACTTTGGTTTATTGCGCTTTCTCTAATAGCACCCGAGATATCACCAGATATATATTGGATTTTTCCCTGACCCTGAGAGTCCGGCCCCATGTGTCGGTGGTTTTCTCGGCCCCTGGTGGTCCGAGGTCGTCCCCGCTGCACAGATTCATGCGCCAGGGCCTCCTACATACAATTCACTTTGGTTTATTGCGCTACCTCTAATAGCACCCGACATATCACCAGATATACATTGGATTTTTCCCCGACCCTGACTGTTCGGCCCCATGAGACGGTGGTTTTCTCGGACCCTGGTGGTCCGAGGTCGTTCCCGCTGCACGCTCTCATGCGCCAGGGCTTCCTGCAGACAATGCACTTTGATTTATTGCGCTATCTCTAATAGCACCCGAGATATCACCAGATATATATTGGATTTTTCCCCGACCCTGAGTGTCCGGCCCCATCAGGCGGTGGTTTTCTCGGCCCCTGGTGGTCCGAGGTCGTACCCGCTGCACAGATTCATGCGCCAGGGCCTCCTACAGACAATGCACTTTGATTTATTGCGCTATCTGTAATAGCACCCGAGAAAGCACCATATATATACTGGATTTTTACATGACTTTGGGTGACGGATACAGAAAATCTGTAATTTTCTCGGCCCCTGGAGATCCGAGGTCGTTCCTGCTTCACAGATTCATGCTCCAGGGCATCCTGCACACAATGCACTTTGGTTTATTGCGCTATCTATAATAGCACCCGAGATATCACCAGATATATGCTGGATTTTTACATGACCTTGGGTGACGAATTCCGAATATCGGTAATTTTCTCGGCCCCTGGAGATCCGAGGTCGTTCCTGCTTCACAGATTCATGCTCCAGGGCATCCTGCACACAATGCACTTTGGTTTATTGCGCTATCTATAATAGCACCCGGGATATCACCGGATATATATTGGATTTTTCCCTGAACCTGAGTGTCCGGCCCCATGAGACGGTGGTTTTCTCGGCCCCTGGTGGTCCGAGGTCGTTCCCGCTGGACAGATGCATGCGCCAGGGCCTCCTGCACACAATGCACTTTGATTTAGTGCGCTATCTGTAATAGCACCCTATATATCGCCAGATATATATATTGGATTTTTCCCTGACCCTGACAGTCCGGCCCCATGAGACGGTGGTTTTCTAGGGGCCTGGTGGTCCGAGGTCGTTCCCGCTGCACAGATTCATGCGCCCGGGCCTCCTACAGACAATGCACTTTGATTTATTGCGCTATCTCTAATTGCACCCGAGATAGCACCAGATATATATTGGATTTTCCCCTGACCCTGAGTGTCCGGCCCCATCAGACGGTGGTTTTCTCGGCCCCTGGTGGTCCGAGGTCGTTCCCGCTGCACAGATTCATGCGCCAGGGCCCCCTACAGACAATTCACTTTGGTTTATTGCGCTTTCTCTAATAGCACCCGAGATATCACCAGATATATATTGGATTTTTCCCTGACCCTGAGAGTCCGGCCCCATGTGTCGGTGGTTTTCTCGGCCCCTGGTGGTCCGAGGTCGTCCCCGCTGCACAGATTCATGCGCCAGGGCCTCCTACATACAATTCACTTTGGTTTATTGCGCTATCTCTAATAGCACCCGATATATCACCAGATATACATTGGATTTTTCCCCGACCCTGACTGTTCGGCCCCATGAGACGGTGGTTTTCTCGGACCCTGGTGGTCCGAGGTCGTTCCCGCTGCACGGTCTCATGCGCCAGGGCTTCCTGCAGACAATGCACCTTGATTTATCGCGCTATCTCTGATAGCACCCGAGGTATCACCAGATATATATTGGATTTTTCCTCGACCCTGAGTGTCCGGCCCCATCAGACGGTGGTTTTCTCGGCCCCTGGTGGTCTGAGGTCGTACCCGCTGCACAGATTCATGCACCAGGGCCTCCTACAGACAATGCACTTTGATTTATTGCGCTATCTGTAGTAGCACCCGAGATATCACCAGATATATATTGGATTTTTCCCTGACCCTGAGGGTCCGGCCCCATGAGACGGTGGTTTTCTCGGCCCCTGGTGGTCCGAGGTCGTTCCCGCTGCACAGATCCATGCGCAAGGGCCTCCTACGGACAATGCACTTTGATTTATTGCGCTATCACTAATAGCACCCGAGATATCACCAGATATATATTTGATTTTTCCCTGACCCTGAGTGTCCGGCCCCATGGGACGGTGGTGTTCTCGGCCCCTGGTGGTCCGAGGTCGTTCCCGCTGCACAGATTCATGCGCCAGTGCCCCCTACAGACAATGCACTTTGATTGATTGCGCTATCTGTAATAGCACCCGAGATATCACCAGATATATATTGGATTTTTCCCTGACCCTGAGGGTCCGGCCCCATGAGACGGTGGTTTTCTCGGCCCCTGGTGGTCCGAGGTCGTTCCCGCTGCATAGATCCATGCGCAAGGGCCTCCTACGGACGATGCACTTTGATTTATTGCGCTATCTCTCATAACACCCGAGATATCACCAGATATATATTGGATTTTTCCTCGACCCTGAGTGTCCGGACCCATCAGACGGTGGTTTTATCGGCCCCTGGTGGTCCGAGGTCGTTCCCGCTGCACAGATTCATGCGCCAGGGCCCCCTACAGACAATGCACTTTGATTTATTGCGCTATCTGTAATAGCACCCGAGATATGACCAGATATATATTGGATTTTTCCCTGACCCTCAGGGTCCGGCCCCATGAACGGTGGTTTCCTCGGCCACTGGTTGGCCCAGGTCGTTTCCGCTGCACAGATTCATGCGCCAGGGCCTCCTACAGACAATGCACTTTGATTTATTGCGCTATCTCTAATAGCACCCGACATATCACCAGATATACATTGGATTTTTCCCCGACCCTGACTGTTCGGCCCCATGAGACGGTGGTTTTCTCGGCCCCTGGTAGTCCGAGGTCGTTCCCGCTGCACGGTCTCATGCGCCAGGGCTTCCTGCAGACAATGCACCTTGATTTATCGCGCTATCTCTAATAGCACCCGAGATATCACCAGGTATATATTGGATTTTTCCCTGACCCTGAGAGTCCGGCCCCATGAGACGGTGGTTTTCTCGGACGCTGGTGATCCGAGGTCGTTCCCGCTGCAAAGAATCATGCGCCAGGGCTTCCTGCAGACAATGCACCTTGATTTATCGCGCTATCTCTAATAGCACCCGAGATATCACCAGATATATATTGGATTTTTCCCTGACCCTGAGTGTCCGGCCCCATGAGACGGTGGTTTTCTCGGCCCCTGGTGGTCCGAGGTCGTTCCCGCTGCACAGACTCATGCGCCAGGGCTTCCTGCAGACAATGCACTTTGATATAACGCGCTATCGCTAATAGCGGCCGAGATATGACCAGATATATAATGGATTATTCCCTGACCCTGACAGTCCGGCCCCATGAGACGGTGGTTTTCTCGGCCCCTGGTGGTCCGAGGTCGTTCCCGCTACACAGAATCATGCGCCAGGGCCTCCTGCAGATAATTCACTTTGGTTTATTGCGCTATCTCTAATAGCACCTGAGATATCACCAAATATGTATTAGATTTTTCCCTGACCCTGAGTGACCGGCCGCATGAAACGGTTGTTTTCTCGGCCCCTGGTGGTCCGAGGTCGTTCCCGCTGCACAGATGCATGCGCCAGTGTCTCCTGCAGATAATTCACTTTGATCTATCGCGCTATCTGTAATAGAACCCCAGATATCACCAGATCTATGCTGGATTTTTACATGACCTTGGGTGACGAATTCCGAATATCTGTAATTTTCTCGGCCCCTGGTGGTCCGAGGTCGTTACCGCTGCACAGATTCATGCGCCAGGGCCTCCTGCAGATAATTCACTTTGGTTTATCGCGCTATCTCTAATAGCACCCGAGATATCACCAGATATATAATGGATTTTTCCCTGACCCTGACAGTCCGGCCCCATGAGACGTTGGTTTTCTCGGCCCCTGGTGGTCCGAGGTCGTTCCCGCTGCACAGATGCATGCGACAGGGCCTCCTGCAGATAATTCACTTTGGTGTATTGCGCTACCTCTATTAGCACCCGAGATATCACCAGATATATATTGGATTTTCCCCTAACCCTGAGTGTCCGGCCCCATGAGACTGTGGTTTTCTCGGCCCCTGGTGGTCCGAGGTCGTTCTCGCTGCCCAGATTCATGCGCCAGGGCCTCCTACAGACAAAGCACTTTGATTTATTGCGATATCTGTAATAGCACCCGAGAAAGCACCATATATATACTGGATTTTTACATGACTTTGGGTGGCGGACACCGAAAATCTGTACGTTTCTCGGCCCCTGGAGGGCCGAGGTCGTTCCCGCTGCACAGATTCATGCGCCAGGGCCTCCGACAGACAATGCACTTTGATTTATTGCGCTATCTGTAATAGCACCCGAGATATCACCAGATATATGCTGGATTTTTACATGTCCTTGGGTGACGGATTCCGAATATCTGTAATTTTCTAGGCCCCTGGTCGTCCGAGGTCTTTCGCACTGCACAGATTCATGCGCCAGGGCCTCCTACAGACAATGCACTTTGGTTTATTGCGCTATCTCTAATAGCACCCGAGATATCACCAGACACATATTGGATTTTCCCCTGACCCTGAGTGTCCGCCCCCTGAGACTGTGGTTTTCTCGGCCCCTGGTGGTCCGAGGTCGTTCCCGCTGCCCAGATTCATGCGCAAGGGCCTCCTACAGACAATGCAGTTTCATTTATTGCGCTATCTGTAATAGCACCCGAGATATCACCAGATATATGCTGGATTTTTACATGACCTTGGGTGACGGATTCCGAATATCTGTAATTTTCTCGGCACCTGGTGGTCCGAGGTCGTTCCCACTGCACAGATTCATGCGACAGGGCCTCCTACAGACAATGCACTTTGATTTATTGCGCTATCTCTACTAGCACCCAAGATATCACCAGATATATATTGGATTTTTCCCTGGCCCTGAGGGTCCGGCCCCATGAGACGGTGTTTTTCTCGGCCCCTGGTGGTCCGAGGTCGTTCCCGCTGCACAGATTCATGCGCCAGGGCCACCTGCAGATAATTCACTTTGGTTTATTGCGCTATCTCTAATAGCACCCGAGATATCACCAGACATATATTGGATTTTCCCATGACCCTGAGTGTCCGGCCCCATGAGACGGTGGTTCTCTCGGCCCCTGGTGGTCCGAGGTCGTTCCCGCTACACAGATTCATGCGCCAGGGCCTCCTGCAGATAATTCACTTTGGTTTATTGCGCTATCTCTAATAGCACCTGAGATATCACCAAATATATATTAGATTTTTCCTTGACCCTGAGTGTCCGGCCGTATGAAACGGTTGTTTTCTCGGCCCCTGGTGGTCCGAGGTCGTTCCCGCTGCACAGATGCATGCGCCAGGGTCTCCTGCAGATAATTCACTTTGATCTATCGCGCTATCTGTAATAGAACCCGAGATATCACCAGATCTATGCTGGATTTTTACATGACCTTGGGTGACGAATTCCGAATATCTGTAATTTTATCGGCCCCTGGTGGTCCGAGGTCGTTCACGCTGCACAGATTCATGCGCCAGGTCCTCCTGCAGATAATTCACTTTGGTTCATCGCGCTATCTCTAATAGCACCCGAGGTATCACCAGATATATAATGGATTTTTCCCTGACCCTGACAGTCCGGCCCCATGAGACGGCGGTATTCTCGGCCCCTGGTGGTCCGAGGTCGTTCCCGCTGCACAGATTCATGCGCCAGGGCCCCCTACAGACAATGCACTTTGATTTATTGCGCTATCTCTAATAGCACCCGAGATATCACCAGATATATATTGGATTTTCCCCTGACCCTGTGTGTCCGGCCCCATGAGACGGTGGTTTTCTCGGCCCCTGGTGGTCCGAGGTCGTTCCCGCTGCACAGATGCATGCGCCAGGGTCTCCTGCAGAGAATTCACTTTGGTTTATCGCGCTATCTCTAATAGCACCCGAGATATCACCAGATATATAATGGATTTTTCCCTGACCCTGACAGTCCGGCCCCATGAGACGGTGGTTTTCTAGGCGCCTAGTGGTCCGAGGTCGTTCCCGCTGCTCAGATTCATGCGCCCGGGCCTCCTGCAGATAATTCACTTTGGTTTATTGCGCTATCTCTAATAGCACCCGAGATAGCACCAGATATATATTGGATTTTTCCCCGACCCTGACTGTCAGGCCCCATGAGACGGTGGTTTTCTCGGCCCCTGGTAGTCCCAGGTCGTTCCCACTGCACAGATTCATGCGCCAGGGCCACCTGCAGATAATTCACTTTGGTTTATTGCGCTATCTCTAATAGCACCCGAGATATCACCAGACATATATTGGATTTTCCCATGACCCTGAGTGTCCGGCCCCATGAGAGTGTGGTTTTCTCGGCCCCTGGTGGTCCGAGGTCGTTCCCGCTGCAGAGATTCATGCGCCAGGGAATCCTACAGACAATGCACTATGATTTATTGCGTTATCTCTAATAGCACCCGAGATATCACCAGATATATATTGGATTTTTCCCTGACCCTGAGTGTGCGGCGCCATGAGACGGTGGTTTTCTCGGCCCCTGGTGGTCCGAGGTCGTTCCCGCTGCCCAGATTCATGCGCCAGGGCTTCCTGCAGACAATGCACTTGGATTTATCGCGCTATCTCTAATAGCACCCGAGATATCTCCAGATATATAATGGATTTTTCCCTGACCCTGAGTGTCTGGCCTCATGTGTCGGTGGTTTTCTCGGCCCCTGGTGATCTGAGGTCGTTCCCGCTGCACAGATTCATCCGCCAGGGCCTCGTGCAGATAATTCACTTCGGTTTATTGCGCTATCTCTAATAGCACCCGAGATATCACCAGATATATATTGGATTTTCCCCTGACCCTGAGAGTCCGGCTCCATGAGACTGTGGTTTTCTCGGCCCCTGGTGGTCCGAGGTCGTTCCCGCTGCACAGATTCATGCTCCAGGGCCTCCTGCAGATAATTCACTTTGGTTTATTGCGCTATCTCTAATAGCACCCGAGATATCACCAGACATATATTGGACTTTCCCCTGACCCTGTGTGTCCGGCCCCATGAGACGGTGGTTTTCTCGGCCCCTGGTGGTCCGAGGTCGTTTCCGCTGCCCAGATTCATGCGCCAGGGCCTCCTACAGACAATGCACTTTGATTTATTGCGCTATCTCTAATAGCACCCGAGATATCACCAGATGTATATTGGATTTTTCCCTGACCCTGAGTGTCCGGCCCCATGAGACGGTGGTTTTCTCGGCCCCTGGTGGTCCGAGGTCGTTCCCGCTGCCCAGATTCATGCGCCAGGGCCTCCTACAGACAATGCACTTTGATTTATTGCGCTATCTCTAATAGCACCCGAGATATCACCAGATATATATTGGATTTTTCCCTGACCCTGAGTGTCCGGCTCCATGAGACTGTGGTTTTCTCGGCCCCTGGTGGTCCGACGTCGTTCCCGCTGCCCAGATTCATGCGGCAGGGCCTCCTACAGACAATGCACTTTGATATATTGCGCTATCTGTAATAGCACCCGAGATATCACCAGATGTATATTGGATTTTTCCCTGACCCTGAGTGTCCGGCCGCATGAGACGGTGGTTTTCTCGGCCCCTGGTGGTGCGAGGTCGTTCCCGCTGCCCAGATTCATGCGCCAGGGCCTCCTACAGACAATGGACTTTGATTTATTGCGCTATCTCTAATAGCACCCGAGATATCACCAGATATATATTGGATTTTCCCCTGACCCTGAGAGTCCGGCTCCATGAGACTGTGGTTTTCTCGGCCCCTGGTGGTCCGAGGTCGTTCCCGCTGCACAGATTCATGCTCCAGGGCCTCCTGCAGATAATTCACTTTGGTTTATTGCGCTATCTCTAATAGCACCCGAGATATCACCAGATGTATATTGGATTTTTCCCTGACTCTGAGTGTCCGGCCCCATGAGACGGTGGTTTCCTCGGCCCCTGGCGGTCCGAGGTCGTTCCCGCTGCACAGATTCATGCGCCAGGGCCTCCTGCAGATAATTCACTATGGTTTATTGCGCTATCTCTAATAGCACCCGAGATATCACCAGATATATATTGGATTTTTCCCTGACCCTGAGTGTCCGGCCCCATGAGACAGTGGTTTTCTCGGCCCCTGGTTGTCCAAGGTCGTTCCCGCTGCCCAGATTCATGCGCCAGGGCCTCCTACAGACAATGCACTTTGATTTATTGCGCTATCTGTAATAGCACCCGAGATATCACCAGATGTATATTAGATTTTCCCCTGACCCTGAGTGTCCGGCCCCATGAGAGTGTGGTTTTCTCGGCCCCTGGTGTTCCGAGGTCGATCCCGCTGCCCAGATTCATGCGCCTGGGCCTCCAACAGACAATGCATTATGATTTATTGCGCTATCTGTAATAGCACCCGAGATATCACCAGATATATAGTGGATTTTTCCCTAACCCTGAGTGTCCGGCCCCATGAGATGGTGGTTTTATCGGCCCTTGGTGATAAGAGTTCGTTCCCGCTGCAGAGATTCATGCGCCAGGGCCTCCTGCAGGCAATGCACTTTGATTTATAGCGCCATCTGTAATAGCACCCGAGATATCACCAGATATATATTGGATTTTCTCCTGACCCTGAGTGTCCGACCACATGAGACGGTGGTTTTCTCGGCCCCTGGTGGTCCGAGGTCGTTCCCGCTGCCCAGATTCATGCGCCAGGGCCTCCTACAGACAATGCACTTTGATTTATTGCGCTATCTGTAATAGCACCCGGGATATCACCGGATATATATTGGATTTTTCCCTGACCCTGAGTGTCCGGCCCCATGAGACGGTGGTTTTCTCGGCCCCTGGTGGTCCGAGGTCGTTCCCGCTGCACAGATGCATGCGCCAGGGCCTCCTGCAGACAATGCACTTTGATTTATTGCGCTATCTGTAATAGCACCCTATATATCTCCAGATATATATTTGATTTTCCCCTGACCCTGAGTGTCCGGCCCCATGAGACAGTGGTTTTCTCGGCCCCTGGTGGTCCCAGGTCGATCCCGCTGCACAGATTCATGCGCCAGGGCCTCCGCAGACAATGCACTTCGTTTTATCGCGCTATCTCTAATGGCAACCGAGATATCACCAGATATATAATGGATTTTTCCCTGACCCTGACAGTCCGGCCCCATGAGACGGTGGTTTTCTCGGCCCCTGGTGGTCCGAAGTCGTTCCCGCTGCACAGATTCATGCGCCAGGGCCTCCTGCAGATAATTCACTTTGGTTTATTGCGCTATCTCTAATAACACCGGAGATATCACCAGATATATATTGGATTTTCCCCTGACCCTGAGTGCCCGGCCCCATGAGACTGTGGTTTCCTCGGCCCCTGGTGGTACGAGGTCGTTCCCGCTGCACAGATTCATGCGCCAGGGCATCCTACAGACAATGCACTTTGATTTATTGCGCTATCTGTAATAGCACCCGAGATATCATCAGATACATCCTGGAATCTTACATGACCTTGGGTGTCCGGCCCCACGTGTCGGAGGTTTTCTCGGCCCCTGGTGGTCCGAGGTCCTTCCTGCTGCACAGATTCATGCGCCAGGTCTTCCTGCAGACAATGCACGTTGATTTAGCGCCCTATCTGCAATAGCACCCGAGATATCAGCAGATATATATTGGATTTTTCCCTGACCCTGAGTGTCCGGCCCCATGAGACGGTGGTTTTCTCGGCCCCTGGTGGTCCGAGGTCGTTCCCGCTGCCCAGATTCATGCGCCAGGGCCTCCTACAGACAATGCACTTTGATTTATTGCGCCATCTCTACTAGCACCCGAGATATCACCAGATATATATTGGATTTTTCCCTGACCCTGAGTGTCCGGCCCCATGAGACTGTGGTTTTCTCGGCCCCTGGTGGTCCGAGGTCGTTCCCGCTGCCCAGATTCATGCGCCAGGGCCTCCTACAGACAATACACTTTGATTTATTGCGCTATCTCTAATAGCACCCGAGATATCACCAGATATATATTGGATTGTACCCTGACCTTGAGTGTCCGGCCTCATGAGACGGTGGTTTTCTCGGCCCCTGGTGGTCCGAGGTCGTTCCCGCTGCCCAAATTCCTGCGCCAGGGCCTCCTACAGACAATGGACTTTGATTTATTGCGCTATCTCTAATAGCACCCGAGATATCACCAGATGTATATTTGATTTTTCCCTGACCCTGAGTGTCCGGCCCCATGAGACGGTGGTTTTATCGGCCCTTGGCGATAAGAGTTCGTTCCCGCTGCAGAGATTCATGCGCCAGGGCCTCCTGCAGGCAATGCACTTTGATTTATCGCGCTATCTGTAATAGAACCCGAGATATCACCAGATATATATTGGATTTTTCCCTGACCCTGAGTGTCCGGCCCCATGAGACGGTGGTTTTCTCGGCCCCTGGTGGTCCGAAGTCGTTCCCGCTGCACAGATTCATGCGCCAGGGCCTCCTGCAGATAATTCACTTTGGTTTATTGCGCTATCTCTAATAACACCGGAGATATCACCAGATATATATTGGATTTTCCCCTGACCCTGAGTGCCCGGCCCCATGAGACTGTGGTTTCCTCGGCCCCTGGTGGTACGAGGTCGTTCCCGCTGCACAGATTCATGCGCCAGGGCCTCCTACAGACAATGCACTTTGATTTATTGCGCTATCTGTAATAGCACCCACGAAAGCACCATATATATGCTGGATTTTTACATGACTTTGGGTGACGGATTGCGAATATCTGTAATTTTCTCGGCCCCTGGTGGTCCGATGTCGATCCTGCTGCACAGATTCATGCTCCAGGGCCTCCTGCAGCCAATGCACTTTGCTTTATGGGGCTATCTCTAATAGCACCCGAGATATCATCAGATATATATTGGATTTTCCCCTGATCCTGAGTGTCCGGCCCAATGAGACGATGGTTTTCTCGGCCCCTGCTGGTCTGAGGTCGTTCCCGCTGTCCAGATTCACGCGCCAGGGCCTCCTGCAGATAATTCACTTTGGTTTATTGCGCTATCTCTAATAGCACCCGAGATATCACCAGATATATATTGGATTTTCCCCTGACCCTGATAGTCCGGCCACATGAGACGGTGGTTTTCTCGGCCCCTGGTGGTCCGAGGTCGTTACCGCTGAACAGATTCATGCGCCAGGGTTTCCCGCAGACAATTCAACTTGGTTTATTGCGCTATCTGTAATAGTACCCGAGATAACACCAGATATATGCTGGATTTTTACATGACCTTGGGTGACGGATTCCGAATATCTGTAATTTTCTCGGCCCCTGGTGGTCCGAGGTAGTTCCTGCTGCACAGATTCCTTCGCGAGTGCCTCCTACAGACAATGCACTTTGATTTATTGCGCTATCTCTAATAGCACCCGAGGTATCATCAGATACATCCAGGGTTTTTACATGACCTTGGGTCTGCGGCCCCATGTGTCGGTGGTTTTCTCGGCCCCTGGTGGTCCGAGGTCGTTCCCGCTGCACAGATTCATGCGCCAGGGCCTCCTGCAGATAATTCACTTTGGTTTATTGCGCTATTTCTAATAGCACCCGAGATATCACCAGATATATATTGGATTTTCCCCTGACCCTGAGTGTCAGGCCCCATGAGACGGTGGTTTTCTCGGCCCCTGGTGGTCCGAGGTCGTTCCCACTGCACCGATTCATGCGCCAGGGCCGCCTGCAGACAATTCACTTTGGTTTATTGGGCTACCTCTAATAGCACCCGACATATCACCAGATATATATTGGATTTTCCCCTGACCCTGAGTGTCCGGCCCCATGAGACTGTAGTTTTCTCGGCCCCTGGTGGTCCGAGGTCGTTCCTGCTGCACAGATTCATGCGCAATGGCCTCCTACGGACAATGCCCTTTGATTTATTGCGCTATCTGTAATAGCACTCGAGATATCACCAGATATATATTGGATTTTTCCCTGACCCTGACAGTCCGGCCCCATGAGACGGTGATTTTCTCGGTCCCTGGTGGTCCGAGGTCGTTCCCGCTGCACAGATTCATGCGCCAGGGCCTCCTACAGACAATGCACTTTGGTTTAATGCGCTATCTGTAATAGCACCCGAGATATCACCAGATATATGCTGGATTTTTACATGACCTTGGGTGACGAATTCCGAATATCTGTCATTTTCTCGGCCCCTGGTGGTCCGGGGTCGTTCCTGCTTCACAGATTCATGCGCCAGGGCCACCTGCAGACAATGCACTTTGATTTATTGCGCTATTTCTAATAGCACCCGAGATATCACCAGATATATATTGGATTTTCCCCTGACCCTGAGTGTCCGGCCCCATGAGACGGTGGTTTTCTCGGCCCCTGGTTGTCCGAGCTCGTTCCCGCTGCACAGATGCATGCGCCAGGGCATCCTGCAGATAATTCAGTTTCGCTTATTGCGCTATCTCTAATTCCACCCGACATATCACCAGATATATATTGGATTTTTCCCCGAAACTGATTGACCGGCCCCATGAGACGGTGGTTTTCTCGGACCCTGGTGATCCGAGTTCGTTCCCGCTGCAGAGATTCATGCGCCAGGGCCTCCTGCAGATAATTCAATTTGGTTTATTGCGCTATCTCTAATAGCACCCGAGACATCACCAGATATATATTGGATTTTTCCCTGACCCTGAGTGTCCGGCCCCATGTGTCGGTGGTTTTCTCGGCCCCTGGTGGTCCGAGGTCGTTGCCCGTGCACAGATTCATGCGCCAGGGCCTCCTGCAGACAAAGCACTTTTGTTTATTGCGCTATCGCTAATAGCACCCGACATATCACCAGATATATATTGGATATTTCCCCGAACCTGAGTGACCGGCCCCATGAGACGGTGGTTTTCTCGGCCCCTGGTGGTACGAGGTCGTTCTCGCTGCACACATTCATGCGCCAGGGCCTCCTGCAGATAATTCACTTTGGTTTATTGCGCTATCTCTAATAGCACTCGAGATATCACCAGATATATATTGGATTTTTCCCTGACCCTGACAGTCCGGCCCCATGAAACGGTGATTTTCTCGGCCCCTGGTGGTCCGAGGTCGTTCCTGCTTCACAGGTTCATGCGCCAGGGCTTCCTGCAGACAATGCAATTTGATTTATCGCGCTACCTGTAATAGGACCCGAGATATCACAAGATATATGCTGGATTTTTACATGACCTAGGGAGACGAATTCCGAATATCTGTCATTTTCTCGGCCCCTGGTGGTCCGAGGTCGTTCCCGCTGCACAGATTCATGCGCCAGGGCCTCCTATAGACAATTCACTTTTGTTTATTGCGCTATCTCTAATAGCACCCGACATATCATCAGATACATCCTGGGTTTTTACATTACCTTGGGTGCCCGGCCTCATGTGTCGGTGGTTTTCTCGGCCCCTGGTGGTCCGAGGTCGTTCCCGCTGCACAGATTCATGCGCCAGGGCCCGCTGCAGATAATTCACTTTGGTTTAGTGCGCTATCTGTAAGAGCACCCGAGATATCACAAGATATATATTGAATTTTTCAACCGACACTGAGTGTTCGGCCCCATGAGACGGTGGTTTTCTCGGCCCCTGGTTGTCCGAGGTCGTTGCCGCTGCACAGATTCATGCGCCAGTGCCTCCCGCAGACAATACACTTTGATTTATCGCGCTATCTGTAAGAGCACCCGAGATATCATCAGATACAACCTGGATTTTGACATGACCTTGGGTGTCCGGCCCAATGTGTCGGTGGTTATCTCGGCACTGGTGATCCGAGGTCGATCCCGCTGCACAGATGCATGCGCCAGTGTCTCCTGCAGATAATTCACTTTGATCTATCGCGCTATCTGTAATAGAACCCCAGATATCACCAGATCTATGCTGGATTTTTACATGACCTTGGGTGACGAATTCCGAATATCTGTAATTTTCTCGGCCCCTGGTGGTCCGAGGTCGTTACCGCTGCACAGATTCATGCGCCAGGGCCTCCTGCAGATAATTCACTTTGGTTTATCGCGCTATCTCTAATAGCACCCGAGATATCACCAGATATATAATGGATTTTTCCCTGACCCTGACAGTCCGGCCCCATGAGACGGCGGTTTTCTCGGCCCCTGGTGGTCCGAGGTCTTTCCCGCTGCACAGATTCATGCGCCAGGGCTTCCCGCAGACAAAGCACTTTGATTTATTGCGCTATCTCTAATAGCACTCGAGATATCACCAGATATATATTGGATTTTTCCCCCAACCTGAGTGTTCGGCCCCATGAGACGGTGGTTTTCTCGGCCGCTGGTGGTCCGAGGTCGTTCCCGCTGCTCAGATTCATGCGCCAGGGCCTCCTGCAGATAATTCACATTGGTTTATTGCGCTACCTCTAATAGCACCCGAGATATCACTAGATATATATTGGATATTCCCCTGACCCTGAGTGTCCGGCCCCATGAGACGGTGGTTTTCTCGGCCCCTGGTGGTCCGAGGTCGTTGCCGCTGCTCCGATTCATGCGCCAGGGCCTCCTACGGACAATGGACTTTGATTTATTGCGCTATCTGTAATAGCACCCGAGATATCTCCAGATATATATTGGATTTTTCCCTGACCCTGAGTGTCGGGCCCCATGAGACGGTGGTTTTCTCGGCCCCTGGTGGTCCGAGGTCGTTCCCGCTGCTCAGATTCAAGCGCCAGGGCCTCCTACGGACATGCACTCTGATTTATTGCTCTATCTCTAATAGCACCCGAGATATCACCAGGTACATCCTGGATTTTTACATGAGCTTAGGTGTGCGGCCCCATGTGTCGGTGGTTTTCTCTGCCCCTGGTGGTCCGAGGTCTTTCCCGCTGCACAGATTCATGCGCCAGGGCCTCCTACAGACAATGCACTTTGGTTTAATGCGCTATCTCTAATAGCACCCGACATATCACCAGATATATATATGATTTTTCCCCCAACCTGAGTGTTCGGCCCAATGAGACGGTGGTTTTCTCGGCCGCTGGTGGTCCGAGGTCGTTCCCACTGCACAGATTCATGCGGCAGGGCTTCCTGCAGACACTGCACTTTGATTTATTGCGCTATCTCTAATAGCACCCGAGATATCACCAGATATATGCTGGATATTTACATGGCCTTGGCTGACGGGTACCGAAAATCTGTAATTTTCTCGGCCCCTGGTGGTCCGAGGTCGTTCCCGCTGCACAGATTCATGAGCCAGGGCCTCCTGCCGACAATGCACTCTGATTTATCGCGCTATCTCTAATAGCACCCGAGATATCATCAGATACATCCTGCATTTTTACATGAGCTTGGGTGTCCGGCCCCATGTGTCGGTGGTTTTCTCGGACCCTGGTAGTCCGAGGTCTTTCCCGCTGCACAGATTCATGCGCCAGTGCTTCCTACAGACAATGCACTTTGATTTATCGCGCTATCTGTAAGAGCACCCGAGATATCACCAGATATATGATGGATTTTTACATGACATTGGGTGACGGATACCGAAAATCTGTAATTTTCTCGGCCCCCGGTGGTCCGAGGCCGTTCACGCTGCATAGATTCTTGTGCCAGGGCCTCCTGCAGATAACTCACATTGGTTTATTGCGCTATCTCTAATAGCACCCGAAATATCACCAGATATATATTGGATTTTCCCTTTACCCTGAGTGTCCGGCCCCATGTGTCTGTGGTTTTCTCGGCCCCTCGTGGTCCGAGGTCGTTCCCACTGCACAGATTCATGCGCCAGTAACTGCTGCAGATAATTCACTTTGGTTTATTGCGCTATCTCTAATAGCACCCGAGATATCACCAGATATATATTGGATTTTTCCCTGACCCTGAGTGTCCGGCCCGATGAGACGGTGGTTTTCTCGGTCCCTGGTGGTCCGCGATCGTTCCCGCTACACAGCTTCATGCGGCAGGACCTCCTGCAGACAATGCACTTTGATTAATTGCGCTATCTCTAATAGCACCCAAGATATCACCAGATATATATTGGATTTTTCCCTGACCCTGACAGTCCGGCCCCATGAGACGGTGGTTTTCTCGGCCCCTGGTTGTCCGAGGCCGTTCCCTCTGCACAGATTCATGCGTGAGGGCCTCCTGCAGACAATGCACTTTGGTTTATTCCGCTATCTCTATTAACGACCGAGATATCACCAGATATATATTGGACTATTCCCTGACCCTGACAGTCCGGCCCCATGTGTCGGTGGTTTTGTCGGACCCTGGCGGTCCGAGGCCGTTCCCGCTGCACAGATTCATGCGCCAGGGCCTCCTGCAGATAATTCACTTTGGTTTATTGCACTATCTCTAATAGCACCCGAGATATCATCAGATACATCCTGGATTTTTACACGACCTTGGGTGTCCGGACCCATGTGTCGGTGGTTTTCTCGGCCCCTGGTGGTCCGAGGGTGATCCCGCTGCACAGATTCATGCGCCAGGGCCTCCTGCAGACAATGCACTTTGGTTCATTGCGCTATCTCTAATAGCACCCGAGATATCACCAGATTCATTGGATTTTTCCCCGTCCCTGAGTGTGCGGCCCCATGAGACGGTGGTTTTCTCGACCCCTGGTGGTCCGAGGTCGTTCCAGCGGCACAGGTTCATCCGCAATGGCCTCATACGGACAATGCACTTTGATTTACTGCGCTATCTCTAATAGCACCCCAGATATCACCAGATATATGCTGGATTTTTCCCTGACCCTCACAGACCGGCCCCATGTGTCGGTGATTTTCTCTGTCCCTGGTTGTCCGAGGTCGTTTCTGCTGCCAAGATTCATGCGCCAGGGCCTCCTGCAGACAATGCACTTTGATTTATCGCGCTATCTGTAATAGAACCCGATATATCAACCAGATATATATTGGATCTTTCCCTGACCCTGACAGTCCGGCCCCATGTGTCGGTGGTTTTCTCGGTCCATGGTTGCCCGATGTCATTCCCGCTGCACGGGTTCATGCGCCCGGGCTTCCTGCAGACAATGGACTTTGATTCATTGCGCTATCTGTAATAGCACCCGGGATATCACCAGATATATATTGGATATTGCACTGAACCTGACAGTCCGGCCCCATGTGTCGGTGGTTTTCTCGGCCCCTGGTGGTCCGAGGTCGATCCCGCTGCCCAGATTCATGCGGTAGGGCCTGCCGCAGAGAATGCAGTTTGATTTATCCCGCTTTCTCTAATAGCACCCGAGATATGACCAGATATATATTGGACTTTTCCCCGACCCTGTGTGTCCGGCCCCATGAGACGGTGGTTTTCTCGGCCCCAGGTGGTCCGAGGTCGATCCCGCTGCACAGATTCATGCGCCAGGGCCTCCTGCAGATAAGTCACTTTGATTTATCGAGCTATCTCTAATAGCACCCGAGATATCAGCAGATATATATTGGATTTTTCCCTGACCCTGTGTGTCCGGTCCCATGAGTCGGTGGTTTTCTCGGCCCATGGTGGTCCGAGGTAGTTCCCGCTGCACAGATTCATGCGCCAGGGCTTCATGCAGACAATGCACTTTGATTTATCGCGCTATCTGCAATAGCACCCGAGATATCACCAAATATATGCTGAATTTTTACATGACCTTGGGTGACGGATACCGAAAATCTGTAATTTTCTCGGCCCCTGGTGGTCCGAGGTCGTTCCTGTTGCACAGATTCATGCGCAAGGGCCTCCTGCAGACTATGCACATTGGTTTAACGCGCTATCTCTAATAGCACCCGAGATATCACCAGATATATATTGGATTTTTCCCAGACCCTCAGTGTCCGGCCCCATGAGTTCGTGGTTTTCGAGGCAGCTGGTGGTCTGAGGTCGTTCCTGCTGCACACATTCATGCGCCAGGTCCTCCAACAGAAAATGCAGCTTGATTTATCTTACTATTTCTTATAACTCCCGAGATATCAGCAGATTCATGCTCGATTTTTGACAAAACCTGAGTGTGCGGTACCGTGTAACTGAGATTTTCTCTGCCGCTGATGCTCCGAGATCTTGCCTGCATAACTCACTTATGCGCCAGGGCTTTCTTACTATATAAAATTATATAAAACTATACAAAAGTAATACAAATATACAAAACTAATAGGACTAAATAAAACTGTGTAAAACTATATCAAACTATATAAAAATATAGAAAACTATATAAAACTATATAAAACTATATAAAACTATATAAAACTATACAAAACTATATAGAACTACATAACGCAATATAAAACTACATAAAACTATATAAAACTATACAAAACTATATAAAACTGTAAAAAACTATACAAAACTATATAAAACAATATAGAATTATATAGAACTATAAAAACTATATAAAACAATATAGAATTCTATAAAACTATATAAAACTATATAAAATTATATAAATTATATACAACTATGTAAAATTATATAGAACTATATAAAACTACCTAAAAGTATATAAAACTACATAAAACTATATAAAACTATATGAAACTATGTAAAACTATATAAGACTATATAAAACTATATAAAACTATACAAAACTATATAAAACTATATAAAACTATATAAAACTATATAAAACTAATAAAACTATATGAAAATATATAGAACTATTTAAGACTATATAACACTAATAAAACCGTATAAATCAATGTGTTACTATATAAAACTATATAAAACTATAAAAAATCATAAAGAACTATATAAAGCTATTTAAAACTGTGAAAAACTATATAAAACTAAATAAAACTACATAAAACTATATGAAATAATCGAGAATTATACCAAACTACATAAAACCAATAAAACTGTATAAAACTGTATAATACTATATGAAGCTACATAAAACTATGTAAAACTAATAAAACTATATAAAACTATATGAATCTATATAAAACTATATAAAACTATATGAAACTATATAGAACTATGTAAAACTATATGAAACTAATAAAACAAAACAAAAGATTGTAAAACGATATGAAACTATATAAATATATGAAACTATATAAAACTACATAAACCTATATAAAACAATATAAAACTATATAAAACTATATAAAACTATATAAAACTATACAAAACTAAATAAAACTATACGAAACTATATAAAACTATATAAAACTATATAAAACTATATAAAACTATATACAAATATATAAAACTATATGAAACTAGTTAGAACTATATAAAACAATATGAAACTAATAAAACACTACAAAAGATTGTAAAATGATATGAAACTATATAAAACTGTATAAAACTATATAAAACTATATAAAACTATATAAAACCATATAATACTATATAAAACTATATAAAACTATATAAAACTATATAAAACCATATAAAACTATATAAAACTATATAAAACTATATAAAACCAATAGAACTATATAAAACCATATAATACTATATAAAACAATATGAAAATGTATAAAGCTATATAAAACTATATGAAACTATTTAGAATTATATAAAACTATATGAAGCTAATAAAACAATAGAAAAGATTGTAAAACGATATGAAACTATATAAAAATATATGAAACTATATAAAACTACATAAAACTATATTATACTATATAAAACTAATAAAACTCGGTAAAACTATGTAAAACTATGTAAAACTATATAGGACAATATAAAATTATTTAAAACAATATAAAAGTATAAAAAATTATATAGAACTATATAAAACTATTTGAAACTGTATAAAACTATATAGGACTATATAAAACTATATGAAACTAATAAAACAATATAAAAGATTGTAAAACGATATGAAACTATATAAAATTACATGAAACTATATAAAACTATATAAAACTATATAAAACTATATAAAACTAATAAAATTATATAAAGCTTTATAAAACTATATAAAACTATATAAATCTATATAAAACTATATAAAACTATATAAAACTATATAAAACAATATAAAAATATCAAAACTATATAAAACTATATATAAATATATAAAACTATATAAAACTAAGAAAACTATATAAAAGTATATAAAACCATATAATACTAAGAAAACTATACAAAACTATATAAAACTCTATAAACCTATATAAAACATATAAAACTATATAAAACTATATAAAACTTTATAAAACTCTATAAAACTATATAAAACTATATAAAACTATATAAAGCTCTATAAAACTATATAATACTATATAAAACTTAGAAAACTATACAAAACTATATAAAGCCCTATAAAACAACATAAAACTATTTAAAAGTATATAAAGCTCTATGAAACTATATAAAACTATATAAAACTATATAAAGCTCTATAAAACTATATAAAACTACATTAGTCTATATAAAACTATATAAAACTATATAAAACTATATAAAGCTCTTTAAAACTATATAAAACTACATAAATCTATATAAAACTATATAAAACTATATAAAACTAAGAAAACTATATAAAACAATATAAAACTGTCAAAACTATATAAAACTATATATAACTATATAAAACTCTATAAACCTATATAAAACATATAAAACTATATAAAACTATATAAAACTATATAAAGCTCTTTAAAACTATATAAAACTACATAAATCTATATAAAACTATATAAAACTATATAAAACTAAGAAAACTATATAAAACAATATAAAACTGTCAAAACTATATAAAACTATATATAACTATATAAAACTATATAAAACTAAGAAAACTAAGAAAACTATATAAAACTATATAAAACCATATAAAACTAAGAAAACTATACAAAACTATATAAAACTCTATAAAACTATACAAAACATATAAAACTATATAAAACTATAAATAAATATATAAAACTATATAAAACGAAGAAAACTATATAAAAGTATATAAAACGATGTAAAACTATATAAAAATTAGAAAACTATATAAAACTATATATAAATATATAAAACTATATAAAACTAAGAAAACTATATAAAAGTATATAAAACTATATATAAATATATAAAACTATATAAAACTAAGAAAACTATATAAAAGTATATAAAAATTAGAAAACTATATAAAACTAAGAAAACTATATAAAACTATATAAAACTATAGAAAAATATATAAAACTAATGAAACTATATAAAACTATATAAAACTATATAAAACTATATAAAACTATATAAAACTATATAAAACTGTATAAAACTATATAAAACTATATAAAACTATATAAAACTATACAAAACTGTGTAAAACTATATAAAACTGTTTAAAAGTATATAAAACGAATAAAACTATATAAAAACTATATAAAAGTGTATAAAACTAATAAAACTGTATAAAACTATATAAAACTACATAAAACTATATAAAACTATATAAAACTATATAAAACTATATAAATCTATATAAAATTAATAAAACTATATGAATCTATATAAATCTATATAAAACTGTATAAGGCTATATCAAACTAATAAAACTATATAAAACTATACAAAACAAATAAAACTATATAAAAGTCTATAAAACTGTATAAAACTATATAAAACTGTATAAAACTATATAAAACTATATAAAACTATATAAAACTATATAAAACTGTATAAAACTATATAGAACAATATAAAACTATATAAAAATATATAAAACTGTATAAAGTTATATAAAACTATATAAAACTAATGAAACTATATAAAACTATATAAAACTGTATAAAACTATATAAAACTACTAATACCATATAAAACAGTTTAAAAGTATGTAAGCCTGTTTAAAAGTGCATAAAACTAATAAAACTGTATACAACTATATTAAACTATGTAAAACTATATAAAACTATATACAATTATATAAAACTATGTAAAACTATATAAAAGTAATAAAACTATATAAAACTAATAAAACTATATAAAACTGTGTAAAACTATATTAAACTATATAAAACTATATAAAACTATAGAATACTACATGAAACCCTATAAAACTGTATAAAACTATATAATACAGTATAAAAACTATATAAAACTATATAAAACAAATAAAACTATATGAATCTATGTAAAACTATATAAAACTGTATAAAACTATATAATACAGTATAAAACTATATAAAACAATATGAAACTAATAAAACTATATAAAACTAATAAAACTATATAAAAACTATATAAAACTGTATGAAACTGTGTAAAACTATATAAAACTATATAAAACTATATAAAACTATATAAAACTATATAAAACTATATAAAACTATATAAAACTATATAAAACTATATAAAACTATATAAAACTATACAAAACTATATAAAACTGTATAAAACTATATAAAACTATTAAAACTATATGAAACCGTGTAAAGCTATATAAAACTATATAAAACTACATAAAACTATATAAAACTATATAAAACTATATAAAACTATATAAAACTATGTAAAACTATGTAAAACTATATAAAACTATACAAAACTATATAAAACTATATAAAACTATACAAACCTATATAAAACAATATGAAACTATATAAAACTGTGTAAAACTATATAAAACTATATAAAACTATATAAAATTGTATAAAACTATATAAAACTATATAAAACTATATAAAACTGTATAAAACTATATAAAACTAATAAAACTGTGTAAAACTATATAAAACTATATAAAACTATATAAAATTGTATAGAACTATATAAAACTATATAAAACTATATAAAACTGTATAAATCTGTGTAAAACTATATAAAACTATATAAAATTATATAAAACTATATATAAAACTAATAAAACTATGTAAAAACCATATAAAACTGTATAAACCTAATAAAACTATATAAAACTATATATAACTATATAAAACTATACAAAACAAATAAAACTATATAAAAGTATATAAATCTGTATAAAACTATATAAAACTGTATAAAACTATATATAACTAATAAAACTATATAAAACTGTGTAAAACTATATAAAAGTATATAAAACTATATAAAACTATATAAAACTATATAAAACTATATAAAACTATATAAGACTATATAACACAATATAAAACTGTATAAAACTATATAAAACTATATAAAACTATTAAAACTTTATGAAACCGTGTAAAGCTATATAAAACTATATAAAACTATATAAAACTATATAAAATTATATAAAACTATATAAAACTATACAAAACTATATAAAACTATATAAAACTATATAAAACTATATAAAACTATATAAAACTATACAAAACTATATAAAACTGTATAAAACTATATAAAACTATTAAAACTATATAAAACCGTGTAAAGCTATATTAAACTATATAAAAGTATATAAAACTATATAAAACTATATAAAACTATATAAAACTATATAAAACTATATAAAACTATGTAAAACTATATAAAACTATACAAAACTATATAAAACTATATAAAACTATATAAAACTATATAAAACAATATGAAACTATATAAAACTGTGTAAAACTATATAAAACTATATAAAACTATATAAAACTATATAAAACTATATAAAACTATATAAAACTATATAAAACTAATAAAATTATATAAAGCTTTATAAAACTATATAAAACTATATAAATCTATATAAAACTATATAAAACTATATAAAACTATATAAAACAATATAAAAATATCAAAACTATATAAAACTATATATAAATATATAAAACTATATAAAACTAAGAAAACTATATAAAAGTATATAAAACCATATAATACTAAGAAAACTATACAAAACTATATAAAACTCTATAAACCTATATAAAACATATAAAACTATATAAAACTATATAAAACTTTATAAAACTCTATAAAACTATATAAAACTATATAAAACTATATAAAGCTCTATAAAACTATATAATACTATATAAAACTTAGAAAACTATACAAAACTATATAAAGCCCTATAAAACAACATAAAACTATTTAAAAGTATATAAAGCTCTATGAAACTATATAAAACTATATAAAACTATATAAAGCTCTATAAAACTATATAAAACTACATTAGTCTATATAAAACTATATAAAACTATATAAAACTATATAAAGCTCTTTAAAACTATATAAAACTACATAAATCTATATAAAACTATATAAAACTATATAAAACTAAGAAAACTATATAAAACAATATAAAACTGTCAAAACTATATAAAACTATATATAACTATATAAAACTCTATAAACCTATATAAAACATATAAAACTATATAAAACTATATAAAACTATATAAAGCTCTTTAAAACTATATAAAACTACATAAATCTATATAAAACTATATAAAACTATATAAAACTAAGAAAACTATATAAAACAATATAAAACTGTCAAAACTATATAAAACTATATATAACTATATAAAACTATATAAAACTAAGAAAACTAAGAAAACTATATAAAACTATATAAAACCATATAAAACTAAGAAAACTATACAAAACTATATAAAACTCTATAAAACTATACAAAACATATAAAACTATATAAAACTATAAATAAATATATAAAACTATATAAAACGAAGAAAACTATATAAAAGTATATAAAACGATGTAAAACTATATAAAAATTAGAAAACTATATAAAACTATATATAAATATATAAAACTATATAAAACTAAGAAAACTATATAAAAGTATATAAAACTATATATAAATATATAAAACTATATAAAACTAAGAAAACTATATAAAAGTATATAAAAATTAGAAAACTATATAAAACTAAGAAAACTATATAAAACTATATAAAACTATAGAAAAATATATAAAACTAATGAAACTATATAAAACTATATAAAACTATATAAAACTATATAAAACTATATAAAACTATATAAAACTGTATAAAACTATATAAAACTATATAAAACTATATAAAACTATACAAAACTGTGTAAAACTATATAAAACTGTTTAAAAGTATATAAAACGAATAAAACTATATAAAAACTATATAAAAGTGTATAAAACTAATAAAACTGTATAAAACTATATAAAACTACATAAAACTATATAAAACTATATAAAACTATATAAAACTATATAAATCTATATAAAATTAATAAAACTATATGAATCTATATAAATCTATATAAAACTGTATAAGGCTATATCAAACTAATAAAACTATATAAAACTATACAAAACAAATAAAACTATATAAAAGTCTATAAAACTGTATAAAACTATATAAAACTGTATAAAACTATATAAAACTATATAAAACTATATAAAACTATATAAAACTGTATAAAACTATATAGAACAATATAAAACTATATAAAAATATATAAAACTGTATAAAGTTATATAAAACTATATAAAACTAATGAAACTATATAAAACTATATAAAACTGTATAAAACTATATAAAACTACTAATACCATATAAAACAGTTTAAAAGTATGTAAGCCTGTTTAAAAGTGCATAAAACTAATAAAACTGTATACAACTATATTAAACTATGTAAAACTATATAAAACTATATACAATTATATAAAACTATGTAAAACTATATAAAAGTAATAAAACTATATAAAACTAATAAAACTATATAAAACTGTGTAAAACTATATTAAACTATATAAAACTATATAAAACTATAGAATACTACATGAAACCCTATAAAACTGTATAAAACTATATAATACAGTATAAAACTATATAAAACTATATAAAACAAATAAAACTATATGAATCTATGTAAAACTATATAAAACTGTATAAAACTATATAATACAGTATAAAACTATATAAAACAATATGAAACTAATAAAACTATATAAAACTAATAAAACTATATAAAAACTATATAAAACTGTATGAAACTGTGTAAAACTATATAAAACTATATAAAACTATATAAAACTATATAAAACTATATAAAACTATATAAAACTATATAAAACTATATAAAACTATATAAAACTATATAAAACTATACAAAACTATATAAAACTGTATAAAACTATATAAAACTATTAAAACTATATGAAACCGTGTAAAGCTATATAAAACTATATAAAACTACATAAAACTATATAAAACTATATAAAACTATATAAAACTATATAAAACTATGTAAAACTATGTAAAACTATATAAAACTATACAAAACTATATAAAACTATATAAAACTATACAAACCTATATAAAACAATATGAAACTATATAAAACTGTGTAAAACTATATAAAACTATATAAAACTATATAAAATTGTATAAAACTATATAAAACTATATAAAACTATATAAAACTGTATAAAACTATATAAAACTAATAAAACTGTGTAAAACTATATAAAACTATATAAAACTATATAAAATTGTATAGAACTATATAAAACTATATAAAACTATATAAAACTGTATAAATCTGTGTAAAACTATATAAAACTATATAAAATTATATAAAACTATATATAAAACTAATAAAACTATGTAAAAACCATATAAAACTGTATAAACCTAATAAAACTATATAAAACTATATATAACTATATAAAACTATACAAAACAAATAAAACTATATAAAAGTATATAAATCTGTATAAAACTATATAAAACTGTATAAAACTATATATAACTAATAAAACTATATAAAACTGTGTAAAACTATATAAAAGTCTATAAAACTGTATAAAACTATATAAAACTGTATAAAACTATATAAAACTATATAAAACTATATAAAACTATATAAAACTGTATAAAACTATATAGAACAATATAAAACTATATAAAAATATATAAAACTGTATAAAGTTATATAAAACTATATAAAACTAATGAAACTATATAAAACTATATAAAACTGTATAAAACTATATAAAACTACTAATACCATATAAAACAGTTTAAAAGTATGTAAGCCTGTTTAAAAGTGCATAAAACTAATAAAACTGTATACAACTATATTAAACTATGTAAAACTATATAAAACTATATACAATTATATAAAACTATGTAAAACTATATAAAAGTAATAAAACTATATAAAACTAATAAAACTATATAAAACTGTGTAAAACTATATTAAACTATATAAAACTATATAAAACTATAGAATACTACATGAAACCCTATAAAACTGTATAAAACTATATAATACAGTATAAAACTATATAAAACTATATAAAACAAATAAAACTATATGAATCTATGTAAAACTATATAAAACTGTATAAAACTATATAATACAGTATAAAACTATATAAAACAATATGAAACTAATAAAACTATATAAAACTAATAAAACTATATAAAAACTATATAAAACTGTATGAAACTGTGTAAAACTATATAAAACTATATAAAACTATATAAAACTATATAAAACTATATAAAACTATATAAAACTATATAAAACTATATAAAACTATATAAAACTATATAAAACTATACAAAACTATATAAAACTGTATAAAACTATATAAAACTATTAAAACTATATGAAACCGTGTAAAGCTATATAAAACTATATAAAACTACATAAAACTATATAAAACTATATAAAACTATATAAAACTATATAAAACTATGTAAAACTATGTAAAACTATATAAAACTATACAAAACTATATAAAACTATATAAAACTATACAAACCTATATAAAACAATATGAAACTATATAAAACTGTGTAAAACTATATAAAACTATATAAAACTATATAAAATTGTATAAAACTATATAAAACTATATAAAACTATATAAAACTGTATAAAACTATATAAAACTAATAAAACTGTGTAAAACTATATAAAACTATATAAAACTATATAAAATTGTATAGAACTATATAAAACTATATAAAACTATATAAAACTGTATAAATCTGTGTAAAACTATATAAAACTATATAAAATTATATAAAACTATATATAAAACTAATAAAACTATGTAAAAACCATATAAAACTGTATAAACCTAATAAAACTATATAAAACTATATATAACTATATAAAACTATACAAAACAAATAAAACTATATAAAAGTATATAAATCTGTATAAAACTATATAAAACTGTATAAAACTATATATAACTAATAAAACTATATAAAACTGTGTAAAACTATATAAAAGTATATAAAACTATATAAAACTATATAAAACTATATAAAACTATATAAAACTATATAAGACTATATAACACAATATAAAACTGTATAAAACTATATAAAACTATATAAAACTATTAAAACTTTATGAAACCGTGTAAAGCTATATAAAACTATATAAAACTATATAAAACTATATAAAATTATATAAAACTATATAAAACTATACAAAACTATATAAAACTATATAAAACTATATAAAACTATATAAAACTATATAAAACTATACAAAACTATATAAAACTGTATAAAACTATATAAAACTATTAAAACTATATAAAACCGTGTAAAGCTATATTAAACTATATAAAAGTATATAAAACTATATAAAACTATATAAAACTATATAAAACTATATAAAACTATATAAAACTATGTAAAACTATATAAAACTATACAAAACTATATAAAACTATATAAAACTATATAAAACTATATAAAACAATATGAAACTATATAAAACTGTGTAAAACTATATAAAACTATATAAAACTATATAAAATTGTATAAAACTATATAAAACTATATAAAACTATACAAAACTATATAAAACTGTATAAAACTATATAAAACTAATAAAACTATATAAAACCGTGTAAAGATATATAAAACTATATAAAACTATATAAAACTATATAAAACTAATAAAACTGTATAAAACCGTGTAAAGATATATAAAACTATATAAAACTATATAAAACTATATAAAACTATATAAAACTATACAAAACTGTGTAAAACTATATAAAACTATATAAAACTATATAAAACTATATAATACTATATAAAACTATATAAAACCATATGAAACTATATAACACTGTTTAAAACTACATAAAACTATATAAAACTATATAAAACTATATAAAACTATATAAAACTATATAAAACTATATAAAACTGTATAAAACTATATAAAACTATATAAAACTATATAAAACAGTATAAAACTATATAAAACTATATAAAACTATATAAAACTATACAAAACTATATAAAACTGTATAAAACTATATAAAACTAATAAAACTATATAAAACCGTGTAAAGATATATAAAACTATATAAAACTATATAAAACTATATAAAACTATATAAAACTATATAAAACTATATAAAACTATATAAAACTAAATAAAACTATACAAAACTATATAAAACTGTATAAAACTATATAAAACTATTAAAACTATATAAAACCGTGTAAAGCTCTATAAAACTATATAAAACTATATAAAACTATATAAAACTATATAAAACTATATAAAACTATGTAAAACTATATAAAACTATACAAAACTATATAAAACTATATAAAACTATATAAAACTATATAAAACAATATGAAACTATATAAAACTGTGTAAAACTATATAAAACTATATAAAACTATATAAAATTGTATAAAACTATATAAAACTATATAAAACTATATAAAACTGTATAAAACTATATAAAACTATATAAAACTATATAAAACTATATAAAACTATATAAAACTATATAAAACAATATGAAACTATATAAAACTGTGTAAAACTATATAAAACTATATAAAACTATATAAAATTGTATAAAACTATATAAAACTATATAAAACTATATAAAACTATATAAAACTGTATAAAACTATATAAAACTAATAAAACTGTGTAAAACTATATAAAACTATATAAAACTATATAAAATTGTATAAAACTATATGAAACTATATAAAACTATATAAAACTGTATAAAACTATATAAAACTAATAAAACTATACAAAACTGTGTAAAACTATATAAAACTATATAAAACTATATAAAACTATATAATACTATATAAAACTATATAAAACCATATGAAACTATATAACACTGTTTAAAACTACATAAAACTATATAAAACTATATAAAACTATATAAAACTATATAAAACTATATAAAACTGTATAAAACTATATAAAACTATATAAAATTATATAAAACAATATAAAACCATATAAAACTAAATAAAACTATATAAAACTATACAAAACTATATAAAACTGTATAAAACTATATAAAACTAATAAAACTATATAAAACCGTGTAAAGATATATAAAACTATATAAAACTATATAAAACTATATAAAACTAATAAAACTATATAAAACCGTGTAAAGATATATAAAACTATATAAAACTATATAAAACTATATAAAACTATATAAAACTATATAAAACTGTATAAAACTGATAAAACTATATGAAACTCTATAAAACTGTATAAAACCATATAATACAGTATAAAACTATATAAAACTATATGAAACGAATAAAACTATATGAATCTATGTAAAACTATATAAAACTGTATAAAACTATATAATATAGTATAAAACTATATAAAAGAATATAAAACTAATAAAACTATATGAAACTAGGTGAAACTATACAAAACTGTATAAAACTAATAAAACTGTGTAAAACTATATAAAACTATATAAAACTATATAAAACTATTTAATACTATATAAAACTATGTAAAACTAATAAAACTATATGAATCTATATAAAAATATATAAAACTGTATAAGGCAATATCAAACTAATAAAACTATATAAAACTATACAAAACAAATAAAACTATATAAATTATATAAAACTGTATAAAACTATATAAAACTGTATAAAACTATATAAAACTAATAAAACTATATAAAATCGTGTAAAACTATATAAAACTATATAAAACTATATAAAAGTATATAAAACTATATAGAACTATATAAAACTATATAAAACTATATAAAACTAATAAAACTATATAAAACTATATAAAACTATATAAAACTATATAAAACTATATAAAACTATATAAAACTATATAAAACTATTTAAAACTGTATAAAACTATATAAAACTAATAATACCATATAAAACTGTGTAAAACTATGTAAAACTGTTTAAAAGTAAATAAATCTAATAAAACTATATAAAAACTATATAAAACTGTATAAAACTAATAAAACTGTATAAAACTATATAAAAATGGATAAAACTATATAAACTATACAAAACAAATAAAACTATATAAAAGTATATAAAACTGTATAAAACTATATATAACGGTAGAAAACTATATAAAACTATATAAAACTATATAAAACTATATAAATCTATATAAAACTATATAAAACAATATAAAATTATATAAAACTATATAAAACTATATAAAACTATATAAAACTATATAAAACTAATAAAACTATATGAATCTATGTAAAACTATATAAAACTGTATAAAACTATATAATACAGCATAAAACTATATAAAACAATATAAAACTAATAAAACTATATAAAACTAATAAAACTATATAAAATCTATATAAAACTGTATAAAACTAATAAAACTATATAAAACTAATAAAACTATATAAAAACTATATAAAACTGTATAAAACTGTGTAAAACTATATAAAACTATATAAAACTATATAAAACCATATGAAACTATATAAAACTGTTTGAAACTACATAAAACTATATAAAACTATATAAAACTATATAAAACTATATAAAACTATATAAAACTATATAAAACTATATAAAACTATATAAAACTATATAAAACTATATAAAACTATATAAAACTGTATAAAACTAAATGAAACTAATAAAACTATATAAAACAGTGTATAACTATATAAAACTATATAATACTAAATAAAACTATATAAAACTAATACAACTATATAAAAACTATATAAAACTGTGTAAAACTAATAAAACTGTATAAATCTGTGTAAAACTACATAAAACTATATAAAACTATATATAAAACTAATAAAACTATATAAAAACTATATAAAACTGTATAAACCTAATAAAACTATATAAAACTATATATAACTATATAAAATTATACAAAACAAATAAAACTATATAAAAGTATATAAATCTGTATAAAACTATATATAACTAATAAAACTATATAAAACTGTGTAAAACTATATAAAAGTATATAAAACTATATAAAACTATATAAAACTATATAAAACTATATAAAACTATATAAGACTATATAACACTATATAAAACTGTATAAAACTATATAAAACTATTAAAACTATATGAAACCGTGTAAAGCTATATAAAACTATATAAAACTATATAAAACTATATAAAACTATATAAAACTATATAAAACTATACAAAACTATATAAAACTGTATAAAACTATATAAAACTATTAAAACTGTGTAAAACTATATAAAACTATATAAAACTATATAAAATTGTATAAAACTGTATAAAACTATATAAAACTAATAAAACTATACAAAACTGTGTAAAACTATATAAAACTACATAAAACTATATAATACTATATAAAACTATATAAAACCATATGAAACTATATAACACTGTTTAAAACTACATAAAACTATATAAAACTATATAAAACTATATAAAACTATATATAACTATATAAAACTATATAAAACTGTATAAAACTATATAAAACTATATAAAACTATATAAAACAATATAAAACTATATAAAACTATATAAAACTATATAAAACTATACAAAACTATATAAAACTGTATAAAACTATATAAAACCGTGTAAAGATATATAAAACTATATAAAACTATATAAAACTATATAAAACTATATAAAACTGTATAAAACTATATAATACAGTATAAAACTATATAAAAGAATATAAAACTAATAAAACTATATGAAACTAGGTGAAACTATACAAAACTGTATAAAACTAATAAAACTGTGTAAAACTATATAAAACTATATAAAACTATATAAAACCATATGAAACTATATAAAACTGTTTAAAACTACATAAAACTATATAAAACTATATAAAACTATATAAAACTATATAAAACTATATAAAACTATATAAAGCTATATAAAACTGTATAAAACTAAATGAAACTAATAAAACTATATAAAACAGTGTATAACTATATAAAACTATATAATACTAAATAAAACTATATAAAACTAATACAACTATATAAAAACTATATAAAACTGTGTAAAACTAATAAAACTGTATAAATCTGTGTAAAACTATATAAAACTATATAAAACTATATAATACTATATATAAAACTAATAAAACTATATAAAAACTATATAAAACTGTATAAACCTAATAAAACTATATAAAACTATATATAACTATATAAAACTATACAAAACAAATAAAACTATATAAAAGTATATAAATCTGTATAAAACTATATAAATCTGTATAAAACTATATATAACTAATAAAACTATATAAAACTGTGTAAAACTATATAAAAGTATATAAAACTATATAAAACTATACAAAACTATATAAAACTATATAAAACTATATAAAACTATATAAAACAATATGAAACTATATAAAACTGTATAAAACTATATAAAACTAATAAAACTGTGTAAAACTATATAAAACTATATAAAACTATATAAAATTGTATAAAAATATATAAAACTATATAAAACTATATAAAACTGTATAAAACTATATAAAACTAATAAAACTATACAAAACTGTGTAAAACTATATAAAACTACATAAAACTATATAATACTATATAAAACTATATAAAACCATATGAAACTATATAACACTGTTTAAAACTACATAAAACTATATAAAACTATATAAAACTATATAAAACTATATATAAAACTAATAAAACTATATAAAAACTATATAAAACTGTATAAACCTAATAAAACTATATAAAACTATATATAACTATATAAAACTATACAAAACAAATAAAACTATATAAAAGTATATAAATCTGTATAAAACTATATAAATCTGTATAAAACTATATATAACTAATAAAACTATATAAAACTGTGTAAAACTATATAAAAGTATATAAAACTATATAAAACTATACAAAACAAATAAAACTATATAAAAGTATATAAATCTGTATAAAACTATATAAAACTGTATAAAACTATATAAAACTATATAAAACTATATGAAATTGTATAAAACTATATAAAACTATATAAAACTATATAAAACTGTATAAAACTAATAAAACTATATGAAACTCTATAAAACTGTATAAAACTATATAATACAGTATAAAACTATATAAAACTATATGAAACGAATAAAACTATATGAATCTATGTAAAACTATATAAAACTGTATAAAACTATATAATACAGTATAAAACTATATAAAAGAATATAAAACTAATAAAACTATATGAAACTAGGTGAAACTATACAAAACTGTATAAAACTAATAAAACTATTAAAACTATATGAAACCGTGCAAAGCTATATAAAACTATATAAAACTATATAAAACTATATAAAACTATATAAAACTATATAGAACTATATAAAACTATATAAAACAATATGAAACTATATAAAACTGTATAAAACTATATAAAACTAATAAAACTGTGTAAAACTATATAAAACAATATAAAACTATATAAAATTGTATAAAAATATATAAAACTATATAAAACTATATAAAACTGTATAAAACTATATAAAACTAATAAAACTATACAAAACTGTGTAAAACTATATAAAACTACATAAAACTATATAATACTATATAAAACTATATAAAACCATATGAAACTATATAACACTGTTTAAATCTACATAAAACTATATAAAACTATATAAAACTATATAAAACTATATAAAACTATATAAAACTGTATAAAACTATATAAAACTATATAAAATTATATAAAACAATATAAAACTATATAAAACTATATAAAACTATATAAAACTATACAAAACTATATAAAACTGTATAAAACTATATAAAACTAATAAAACTATATAAAACCGTGTAAAGATATATAAAACTATATAAAACTATATAAAACTATATAAAACTATATAAAACTGTATAAAACTATATAATACAGTATAAAACTATATAAAAGAATATAAAACTAATAAAACTATATGAAACTAGGTGAAACTATACAAAACTGTATAAAACTAATAAAACTGTGTAAAACTATATAAAACTATATAAAACTATATAAAACCATATGAAACTATATAAAACTGTTTAAAACTACATAAAACTATATAAAACTATATAAAACTATATAAAACTATATAAAACTATATAAAACTATATAAAACTATATAAAACTACATAAAACCATATAAAACTATATAAAACTGTATAAAACTAAATGAAACTAATAAAACTATATAAAACAGTGTATAACTATATAAAACTATATAATACTAAATAAAACTATATAAAACTAATACAACTATATAAAAACTATATAAAACTGTGTAAAACTAATAAAACTGTATAAATCTGTGTAAAACTATATAAAACTATATAAAACTATATAAAACTATATATAAAACTAATAAAACTATATAAAAACTATATAAAACTGTATAAACCTAATAAAACTATATAAAACTATATATATCTATATAAAACTATACAAAACAATATGAAACTATATAACACTGTTTAAAACTACATAAAACTATATAAAACTATATAAAACTATATAAAACTATATAAAACTATTTAAAACTATATAAAACTGTATAAAACTATATAAAACTATATAAAACTGTATAAAACTATATAAAACTATATAAAACTATATAAAACAATATGAAACTATATAACACTGTTTAAAACTACATAAAACTATATAAAACTATATAAAACTATATAAAACTATATAAAACTATATAAAACTATATAAAACTATATAAAACTATATAAAACTATACAAAACTATATAAAACTGTATAAAACTATATAAAACTATTAAAACTATATAAAACCGTGTAAAGCTATATAAAACTATATAAAACTATATAAAACTATATAAAACTATATAAAACTATATAAAACTATATAAAACTATATAAAACTATATAAAACTATGTAAAACTATATAAAACTATACAAAACTATATAAAACTATATAAAACTATATAAAACTATATAAAACAATATGAAACTATATAAAACTGTGTAAAACTATATAAAACTATATAAAACTATATAAAATTGTATAAAACTATATAAAACTATATAAAACTATATAAAACTATATAAAACTGTATAAAACTATATAAAACTAATAAAACTGTGTAAAACTATATAAAACT